>NC_134483.1:214111198-214334182 GCF_040206685.1 Ascaphus truei
GGCGTCGCAACTTTTACCATTGTGTCCAGTATTTTTGGACAAGCCATCTGGCAACCCTACCCACCAATGCTAAAAATGTAAAATCTCCATTCTAAGTCTAGCTAGGAGGGCTCGCTCTCCCCCCGCCGCGGCGCCCGGCACCCCGGCTCCGCTCACTCTCCCCCGCCCGGAAGTGGAACCCTGGCTCCGCTCGCTCTCCGCCCGCCCGGCACCCCCGGTTCGCGTCACAACCGCTCGCAGCCTCGCAGTGCAGAACTTCCGGTGCCTGCTGCTGCTAGTGAGCGCGTGGGAGGGCTGGGAGCGACAGTCTGCATAGGTTAGAAGTATATACCAGTGACTTTCTTTATTGTGATATTTCTTCAGATAAAAAAGGTGGTAAAGGTTGAGTTTTTTCACAGTACTGCAGTTATAGCAAAGTGATGTTTCTCTTGTGAGGTATTGTAAAAGTTATATAAAAGATTATTTTATGAATAACACTGTAACAGTAAGATGTCAGAATAAATTGTAAACTAGATATTCAGGGGATATTAACTATTCGTTAACAAATCATTAATTTACATTGTTATCCATGTGAGTGATTGTGTAGGCAGGGCCCCGTGCACTGCTTTGCCCGGGGGCCCCTAATGTTGTTAAGATGGCCCTGCAAGCACCTGTCTATGTGACTGGCAACTAGCAACTTTATACTAGGAGCCTGTACAAGGATTTCACCCCTTAACTCCCTATGGGAGCCAGGAACCCACTAAAATAACTTAGCATACCCCCCAAGGATGCTACATACATAACAGGGTAACATATGTCAGATCCAATGTACCTCTGCAGTCCGGAAAAACAGCAGTCTTTTGGGCTGCACGCTGCCCTCCTTTTAAATTTTACTAGCCAGCTGGGCTCATTAATCCTCCTGCTTCCTTCAGGCAGGAATTAACGCCTTGCTGGCCGACACCAAAAAGTCCTAGATGTTGGCTTGCCCCTGTTACAGTCCCATTATGGTCAAGATGGTGGTATTTACCAGAATGCTTAAGGGAATTCATTTCTCTGTACAATTCCCCAATCCTGCTGCTTTGTCCTTAACAACAGCAAAATCCCATGTTTGTTGCCACAAAAGTGTTGGTTATTGTGGGGAGAGTGTGCTCGGTCAAAAAGTAGGCAGTGGTAACACAACACTTTATTCTGCTGCAGCAACATGCAGAACACCAACTTGATACAAACTGCAACCCCTGGGTAAGCAATAAGCACACTCTCTCCCCCTGACTGTGCCTTACCTTGAACCCAAATATTAACATGTACCTGGCACCTGAGAGATAGAGGGAGTGATGCCAAAACAACACAACTCACTGACTTGCCTGACAAACACAAACCCTCTAGAGAAATTGAGAGAAGTGTTCTCAAAGTCAAGTGAAAAGTCATAGATAATGTGCGAGTGAGCAAGATACCTCAGTAATGAGGGTGGTTTAATTCAATTTAAAGCATACATCACCTAAATAAATTCTGCTCTAACTATAAATAAAAGCTTGCCGACCAGAGACTTCTGCTGATGTCACCAGGATTGGAGGTTTAGTGAAGGAGCTCTGGGGACTATCATGTATAACTAATATAACTCAGGCAGTATAACCCCGCCCACTACCCCTAAAAGAAGACACTCTGTCGGCAGGATTACCCAGGGATGTCGGTCTGATATAAAAAACCATCTGCGAAGGAGGTGTCGCGGTTCTTTGGCGAGAGCCAACCGGATCCGGCTTCAGACAATGGCGGCCCTCCAAGACACACTATGCCACGTGTCTTCCCCGATTGGGACCTAGAGGGAGAAACAGGCCAAGAAGTCACAAGAGATTATCTCAAAGGACTTTTCAAGAACATGCAGAGTTGGTTTCAAACGGATCTTAAAAACGCGGTCAAAGACTTTAAAATGGAGATTGCTGCCCTGAATACAAGGACAGCTGAGCTGGAAAGTAAAATGGAGGAAACCATCCAGCTACAGACAAAAGCTGACGACGAACTGTTGAGATTATTAGAGGAGATCATATTGCTAAAGGAGAACCAGGAAGATCAAGAGAATAGAGAGAGGAGACAGTATCTCCGGATTCGGAACATTCCGGAATCCATCAAAGCGAATGATTTCCATGATCAAATGTTATGTAGTTTTTTTCTCAACAGTAGAACTAAACATTTGGGCACACTGTCCCTATAAGGCAACACAAAATATAGCAGCAAAATAACATCTATTCCACATTGGGAGAACTTACAATCCAAGCCCTATCTATCAGGCTGGCTGGCTATCTCCAGTTCCCAACCTTTTAACATAAATTACAACAGTCAGGAAAAAATATTAAAGTCTTACTGTCCTTTAGAAAGAGGTTTGGTTATCCATCTGCATAGCAGCTTGTCTAGGATACTGTAGCTCTGTAGTATGAGACAGCCACTTGCTTACAAGCAATGGCTTCCTTATATCTCATCATGCTGGTTGTCAGGTGTGTCTGCTTCCTTCCTGATTGCCCAGCTATTCTTACCAGGTTAACCTTTTGAGCGCTGGATGAAGGACTCGGATATATGTTTCCCAGGCATAACTATCAGTACCTGACTTCACCCTGTCACACTGAGTATCATTCTTTTTATTGCTGGACTTTCATATTGTACTAGAGGCTTATGTCTATGCGTTTGAATAAATATATGGTCTGATGACCGCAGTTCAATGCTAAATCCTCTATAAGTACACTCAAAGGACTATTATTGTCAAGGGTTGCAAAAGGGTTTTTCCTATTGTATACCACATTGCATCATAGAAAGGATTCTGGATTCTATTCATAAAAGTGGTTTCTTTCTTTATAGTGAATCCCATATTTTTTCGAGCCCCAGTTCTCCCTATCCTAGGGAACCCTATTGCTCACGACAAATGTATAAGGCCCTTACTGCAAGTAGAGAAGAACTGAAACAGGCCCAGATTGAGGATGCCGAGAGGGCTCTAAAATGGACCAAGCAGGTCTATTATGATAAAAGCAACAAAGCGGACAAAATATTAGCAAGCAAGCTTAGAGGGATAAAGGCGAAAACACAAATTACGACGATCAAACTCAAAAATGGAAACACAACGCACAATGAACAAAAAATTGCGGAAGAATTTATGAACTCCTATAGAAAATTATATAATTTAGATTCGGAAGGAAATTGGTCACGTAAATCAAACTCAAATCTAATTTCTAGTTATCTTAAAACATGTAACCTACCTAAATTAAAGAGAGAAGAAATTGATAGTCTTAACAGCAAAAATACACAAATTGAGTTGAGTAACGCAATTAGAGCTTTAAAACCAGACAAATCACCTGGCCCCGGTGGCTTGTCAAACCTATATTACATCAAATGCTTTGAGAAAAGGCAAAAAAAAAAACATATTTTGAAATAAGAGAAAATATAAGTCTATTTTAACATACTTGACACATATTACCTCTATAGCTTATTGAACCAATGACAAGAACAGGTCTCATGTTTTATTGTAACCAAATGAATTGTACAAGATTGCATGTCTTCTCCATTGTCCCGTGTTGTGACTATGTTTCTGCTATGCAAACAATGATAATAACAATAGTACATGGCATACAGTACTTATTTGTAAAGCTCATGCAAGATTGGGAAAGTGGAATGTTTTCTCTGTTTCTCCACTAGAGAATGCACTTCACCAGAATAAAGCACATACTAGGAAAAGTTCTATAGCATTATACTAATACAGTGTCTATATGGAGGAACTCCGGGGTGATACAGAAATCTTTTTATTTACTAATTGATATTTAGTTCAAAGTTCTAGTAGATGTATTGTTTTGGAGAAAAGAAGATTTGATTAAGGATGTAATACGTTCACTAGACCATTAGATGGTACGAAAGTAATTGACCTCATTTGAATCATCCCCTCCCTGAACTGCTTTATTTTCTAAATCTGGTATGCTCAAGAAATGTATGTTGGGGTTTAGTGTGATGTTATCTTAAATTGTTTGCCAGTTGTCCGTTTGTAATTCAATTAGGCAGGTATATTGGGGGAGTCCTGTGATTGTTTAGGAGTATATGATTGTCACTCGTATGGGGGAAGCACAGGAAGGGGCAAGCACATTTAAAGTGGGCACATTTGAAAGGGCACATTTATAAGGGAGGATACGAGTTGTACATGAGTTTAGTAGAAGATTGGAAGAGGGTTGATCTGTGTATTCCTGATTCAACAATTTGCTATCAACTATGCAACTATACTGGCAGTCTTGCAACCTTGCATTTCAACACTTTCAATTCTACTAAAGTACAGTACATAACATTGTCTTTTTTTAAAATTTGCTTTTCTGATAATAAACCTGCTACTTACCTTTATTCTCTTCTTTACTGCGGCCTTGTGCGAATGTTACTCTCTCTTTTCACTACAAACTTCTCCCTCCTGGCCCACATCAAATGTAATCATACAGCCTAGACCAGGGGTGCACAAACTTTGTTTGCTGCCCTCCCCCCCCCCCCGTATCTGCTCTCCTCCTTGGTGCACCCCCGCTCCTTACCTCGCGCGATGTCAAATGATGCCGCGGGGTCGTGTCGTAAGGAATCAGGGAACACAGCCCCTGCAAAGTGTTCCCTCCTTACCTCCTGCTGCACAGCATTCCGCTGCAAGCGGTCAGAGAGCGCGTCCCTCACGGTGCGCTTCCTACTTGCCTCCTGCTGTACAGTCTCCAGCGCACCTTACCTAGCGCGCGTGCCCATGGAGGGCTTTCAAGGTTCCCACGGAGCTTGGCTCCGCCCCTCCGTTTGCGACGCACGGCCGCCCCACATGGCGCTCCCCAGCTGCGCGGCAACACTAATATCTTCCTCACCTGTCTCCTGCTTCTCAAAGCCTATCCCTACCTCCGCAGAGGCTGCTCTTTCGCTCCACCCCCTTCTCTCATTGGACTCCTGTTACTATATATGCTCAGCTCTGTCACTTCCTCTTTGGCTGAGCATAGTTATTGGTAGCCTTGTATTCCCACGTCTTTGTCTCTGGCTTCGTACGACCACTCTCCTGCCTCCAGTCCTGACCTAGCCTAAGTACTCCAACGATCCGATACTCTCCTATCCTGAGCCTGGCTACGTACCCCGACGATCCGCTACTCTCCAATCCTGAACTTGGGTATGCACCCCGAAGATCCGCAACTCTCCTCTCCTGATTTGGCAAGTACACTCACTACTCTTACATCTCCAATCCTGACCTGGCTTGTATGACCAATCTACATCCTAGGTGCGCCCGCGTGGCTACGGGTTGGCGTTAAACAATCCCTACCTCAGCACCGCGGTCGCGATTCGTTTGTGGTGAGCTACGCGTTACACTTACATGATGTTTTGGAATAGTGGCTATGTAGCACTTCGACCCTTAAATTCTTCACTATCTTCCAGATGATTGTTGGCCTATGTTGTAAAACCTGCCTGAGATCTTGATCGTCTAGGACCGAGGTGGGCCACCCTGTCGCCAATCGCCACAAAAGGTGAATTCGTCATGAAAGTGTGGCGAATGAGTTTGCCAGGTCCCACAGTAAAATAAACATTTTCCTGATGGCGTGTGCTGGTTTCCACTTTCTGAATGAGTCATTGACGCAACACAGCCATCCAATACTCCCCTCTGCCTTCAGTTGGAGTCTAGACCCGTCCTTGAACTGTTATTTTTTTATAGGAGCTAAAATTTGTAGTGACGCAAGTAAACGAAAAGCATGGTGTGGCGATTTTCACTTCTCATTCGCCACACCTGTGGCTACCTTGAAAAATAGGTTGCTGACCTCTTGTGTAGGAGGATGTGCCAGTGTTTTTTTTTATGTCACTCCATTGATGATTGTAATCGGATGCTTTTCTTCCATGTGATCACTTTTTTTAATCTTTCAGAAGATCTTCCCTTGGGGTGAGCAAAGCTTTACTGTATGCTTTTTTTTTTTTAATGTTTGAATTTTGCCCCCTTCCCAGGAATCTCTTTCTCATCTCAGCTGCTTGTACAGTACTTTGAAGTCATTCAAAAGATGGGAAGGGATCAATCTGGGTAAAGACACATGGCTAGTCAGATTGGATATTGAGTCTTTATATACCAACATAGACCATACTGTAGACATCCAGGCTATTAAACATTTTTTAGTGAACAGGAAGCTTAGATCATGGACAGCATAACAAATTCACCTGTTCTCTTCTACAATGTGTTGTGACTCACAACTATTTTTTTTAACGCATGCAACACAATTGTACAAACAGCTTTAGTGAGTCTTTGTATTGAATATAGAAAACTTGCTTTTTGTAAAAAGAGAAAAAAAGGAAAAGTACACTAGAACAAAGTCTCTATGTGCAGGTGTGACTAGGAAACGCCATTACACTTCCAAGATAACAGACAATAAAGGAAAAAAGTCCACAGCACTGGTATCCCAATTGAAAATTAAAGACTTACATTTATTCCATAATGTGTTCAGCAAGAATGGCAACAGAAAAAATAAGCAACGTTTCAAGTCACAATGACCCTTTCTCTAGCTTCATTGAAGCTTGAGAAGCAGTGGGCTCCTACAAATGTCGTTCATGTAGGGCATGCACATACATGCTCCCCAGCAACAGTTTAAAAAAATGGGACAATTCACAGTCCCACAACATGAAACACTTTATTAATTGCAAGACATGCGGGGTCATATATTTGGCAACATGTAGGTGTGGCTTAAAATATGTGGGCAAAACAAAAATACACATGAGACGCCAGGTGTTAGAGCACATAGGATCAATACAGAAGATAGACACACAAATTTCACAACATATACGCGAACAACATGGCGGTAACGCTGAATGTCTCAGTTTCCAGGGCATAAACAATGTTGCACCTAGTGTGAGAAAAGGTGACTGGGATAAAGTCCTTCTAAAAAGAGAAGCCAGGTGAATATACAGTACAATCACCATAACCTAACTCCCAATGGCCTAAACGAAGGTTTTGTGTATACTTCATTTATTGAATAGTGTACCTCGTTTCTGCCATCATCTGACATACATCTTGAGTATCACGATGTAAAATCAAAATAAATAAAACACCGTTAAATTAAAATTAACTATACTTCACTTCTTGAAGGAAAGTTTCATGACTCATACCCTGATGGTACATTTTCTCTGTTAACCCCTTGGTTCATTTGAGTATACCCCACAACAGTTCTATCTATAAGTATAGACTCTGAGACTATATATACATATAGTTAAATACAGTAGTAGCAAGAGTGTAATGTAATGCTTAGTGGGATATATATATATATATATATAGTGCAGAATAAATGAGTTCTTCAGTATTAGGTGATACCTTTTTTATTGGACTAACAATTCATGTCATAGGACAAGCGATAACTCTCAAAAGCTTGTCCTATGACATAAATTGTTAGTCCAATAAAAAAGGTATCACCTAATACGGAAGAACTCATTTATTCTGCACTATCGCAACTGGACTAACATGGCTATTTTCTGCTATATTTTCTTCTCTACATTATCCATTGCGGCAAGTGTGGAGCCGCAGACCTAATTGGCTGCATTCAAGCAAGAATAGATTGTAAGGTATAACACCTCCTGTTTGACTGATTGGCAAGGGGTAGTTAATATTTTTACTACTACAACCCCACTAAGTGTTTGGAATTTGCGCTGATTGTATTCTGTTTTCTATATATATATATATATATATATATATATATATATATATATATATATATATATATATATATCTCAACTGTAAATATTACTGTATATTCATTTGCATGTCTTAGACAGGTCTGCAACCCTGTCTTTCCCCATAATGGGGAAAGACAGGGTTGCAGACCTGTCTAAGACATGCAAATGAATATACAGTAATATTTACTGTTGCTATATGCTTTACTGTAGAGGGTTTTTGTCACTTTTTTTACCCACCATAACCTTAATAATTGTGATATATATATTATATATATATTATATATATTGCCCAGCACACAGCATTTCCACTGCAGCAAGGGATTCTGGGAAATGACATGCAAATGAGCACACAGTGCCACCTTTTGTCTCAAGCTCGTATTACACAAGCAAATCCTCAAGCCAATGCATACTGTTTTAAACACAGTTTTTAGACAGAAGTGTCAAAAGGTTACTGAAAGCAAGTGATGAAAGAGTGTGTATGTGTATCAGTGTGAATAAAAATGAATGGAGAGCCCACAGTATATACAGTGCTTTACAAAAGGTGTGTGTGGCGTGGGAGTGGATATAAATGGTGTGGGTGGGTGTGGAAATGTGAGAGTTAGTGGCACAACTAAAAGTGTGTGTGGATACTATGTGGTCCCTATTGGTGTATAGGGATGGAAAAACAAGGAGTATAAGTATGTGTGAGAGACAGCTGTGTGTGCATACATATTGCACAGTATGTACAGACATGGCCTATAGCGCTCATGGGAAGAGAGTTATATAGTGATACCATCATTGTCCCAGTATAGGCTGCAGTGTTGCAACTAGTGTGCTTTACAGCCTAAAGGGATTAATCTCCCCTAGAGAAGCTAGTGTCAGCTGCATCTAATCAGGTTGGACTCCTGACAGGCGTTTTAAAAGTTAGGAAGTGGCCTGCGCACTGAGACTGCTTTTCCCTAGAGAAGGGAGAGAGAGGTCTCTCCAGCTAGGAAGAGGCTGGCACAATCCCCTAGGCTCACTGGACGGTGGTCGTGGAGCCTGCTGGGACTGCCTGGGTTGTTATCTCAGAAGGAAGGAAAGACGTGAGACTGCGCTGAAGCAGGGATGTCCTGTCCAGGATATTGGAACTACAGAGGGATTCTCTGAATTCTCACAGTGTCCAGATGGAATTACCTGCAGCCCCAACAGAAACAGATAAGAGATAAACATTATACTGCTGTACTTAGAGACTGTGTATATCGCTTATATATACAATAGTAAATGTTTTGGGGTGGTAACCAGCTTTGCTGGCCACCCATTTAGAAAGGGCTAGAGCTGTTTTTTAGTCAGTGTCCTATAAAGGACTACTAGACACTGCCACTAGGCCGTATGACGATGAGGATGATGATGATGAGGATGATGGGGCCCTGCGAAAAGGACAGTCTCCCTTTTCAGCAGAAGTTGCAGAAAAATGATACCCCGTGTGGCCAGGAAGGTGTGGGACAGAAAAGACCAGAGATGAGCTACAGCCCAAAGCACCTGGCACAATCGTCACGGGAATCCCGACTATCCTTGGGATGATAGAGGTATGAAGAGCACTCAATGCCAGGTAGAATATCCAATAACACCAAAACCACAATCCAAGGAGAATAATGTAATTCAAGATTAATAAAACTATTGGTAATATAACCAGCAATTAAATACCCTTCCTACCTGTGTCCCGTTCGCGCCCAAAAAATAAGCGCAATGACGTCATGACGCCCACGCGTGCGCAATAGGTGCAAGCGCGAGCAGCCAGGACGCCAAACGCAACCAATGGGCGGAAGTGGAAGCAAGAAGGGAAATGAATCTGCTCTTTTGATATTCACAGCAGCCCTCTGGGCTGATAGCGTGGTCATACTAGGACCCAGGGAGAGCCAATAGCAGGCTACCCCTAAGTCCAGACACGCATTGTATCCTGTATTTATAGCTACTATACGGTACTGGTAACCATTGGGGAACAATCCCCTAGTGGGATGTGTATGTCAATATTGGGGCAGTGTTTGGACACAGTAGCCTTCTGTGCCAGCAACGTGGCCATACTAGGACCTAGGGTGAGCCGATAGCAGGCTACCCCTAAGTCCAGCCACGCTAACATTCTGATTACTATTTACTGAGCTGTATACTATTGGGACCACCACCCATAGTGGAGTGTACATGTTACTATCGTGGCAAAGCACCACTTAGCTGGATATATATATATATATATATATATATATATATATATATATATATATATATATATATATATATATATATATATATATATATACACACACACACTGGTAACATGTTCACAATGGGACATAGAGCAAGCTGAGACTAAGCTTGCTCCGAGTCCAGACACGGAATATATTCAGTACATACATCTTATATCTTGGTATACATATCCACGTCTTCAGGCAGCAATGGAATTACCCGTTCCTACTATGTGGAGCTTGATTCTAGTCCACAGTACAACAGTACAACAGTACAACAGTACAACAGCTCAGGGAGACACCTCAGAGCCTGTCGCGCAGAGTGCAATTAGCGTCATGAGTCTAGCAACATGACCAGTATTAGACCTGGAGTCAGCCGCTGTTAGACTCTCCCAGAATCTAGATACGCAAATTTCTACTGACCTCACTTATGGACATACTGCACTCATAGCGGCACTCGACTGCTGAGTCTGAATTGGGTTCAGTTTCCACCCTCTTTTCCCCTTCCTCTGTTGTAGGTTACACTATTACACTCATTACCTACGCTGGGGACAGCACACACATGTTATGGCATCTTAGTATTTGCACGATTGCTGTTGTGTGTGTGGTTCATTTACTCATGCTTACAATATTGTCTGATAGTTTCCCTTTCTTTCAATTCGCTTAGCTTTAATATAGCATTTATTAGGTTTATGATTTTAACACAATTCATTTTAGCTTTGAATACTTATTCCCCAATAAAGATTTATGTTTTAATGTTATAATCATATCATTTGCTCTCATATACATTTAATTTGAGGTCCTTTAGCCCCCATGTATATTATATGTTCTCCACTCTAGCCTCGAGTGCTCTCACTACATAGGGGATTCTTTCTCTCTGTGTGTTCTCTTCAATTTTTGCCCCTGATCGTAGCACCGTGTTCATAGCTGTAGCGAGGGTTCTTCCCTGTCCTTCCTTTCCCCCCCTCCTGCTCCCCCCCTTTCCTAGCTTCTTCCCGAGTATTTACATTTTGTGTAGTGCACAAGGTTTTTCTGTCACCATGAGTGTCACACATTCCCAGTTAGCTCAAATTCCTGCACCCATCACATCGTGAATATATATTTATGCCAAAATGAGTGCTACTGAGCATGGCAAATGTATACAACAAAAGACAGGGGTGCCCAATACTACATCAAATTGACAAAACAGCTAACTGGGAATGTGTGTGTGCGTTAATCAATTTCTGACTGGTAACAGTTAAATGGAGGTAGGTGACACCTCCCCCCAGAGCTCACCCCTCCCCACCTTTTTAACTGGGAGTGTAAGGATCCGTGCTGCGGGTATCCCCGCTCGCTTCTCCTCCTTACCTTTTCTCCCTGCTGCTCGGGCTCCCCGGCGGCGTGCCTCAGTCCTCGCGGTCTCTCCCACGGCTGCTCCCGCACTTCCGGGGTGCGCGCGGACCCAGGCTTCTATTTACCGGCGCTGTGTGCCTGACCCCGCCTCCTTAGGTGTAGCGCGCGCATCACACTCTTCCCTGCCCCTGCTCCACCAGGACACGGCTTACGGACCCCTACTACGCTGCTCTCTCCACTCCACGACCCAGGCTTACGGACACTCTACCACGCTGCCCTCTCTACACCTAGACCATTGGCTTACGGGCTTTACCATTCAACACCGGAGTTGGCAAGTACTGAACTTTGTCTATTTTTGTTATCAGGACCAGCTACGCTACTACCACACTCCGGCCGTGCCCCTGTTTGCTGTTAGGTGTGTGGTATTACTCCTTTCCACCTCAGTCCCGGGGTCTCGTCTGGCTTGTCGGCAGGCCGAGCGTTACATTATGCAGAGCCCATCAGACCCAGACCCCCCTGAGGTGGAAGATACCCTAACTACCATCTCCAAACACTTTACCTTCTTGGACAACCAGGTCACCGCTCTTAATCAACAGATGGCTACCTTATCCGTTCAGATTCCCAAGGTTAATGTCTCCAGTTCCGTTATCTCTCCCACTGTTTCCTGTGAAGGAACAGGGTCTTCGGGGTTGCGTATCCCTATGCCCAGTAAATACGCGGGAGACCCGCTTGCATGGCGTGGGTTTCTAAACCAGTGCGAGATCCAATTCGAACTGTCACCTTCTCGCTTCCCCACGGATCGTACCAAGGTAGCTTATGTTTATTCCCTTCTCACCGGGGACGCCCTGGCCTGGGCTTCACCAATCTGGGAGCTAAAACCTGAACTCACTTATAGCTACCCTAACTTTAAGAGGGAATTTCGTTTAGACTTTGATACCCCTGGACATGGTGATATGGCTGCTTCCTCCTTGTTCCACATTTCGCAGGGTCGGAGATCGGTGGCACATTACGCTCTGGCGTTCCGGACTATCGCGGCTGAGACTGGAACGATGGGGCACTTTCCGCGGCTTTCTGGTAGGGACTTTCGGAATCCTTAAAGGACGAGCTGGCGGCTCGTGAAAGGTCATCCTCATTGGATGCCTTAATCGCTTTGTGCATCAGGGTGGATCAACGACTTCTGGAGAGGCGGGCTGAACATCAACGTCCTCGTACTTCTGTTTCTATGACTTCTACTTCCAGGTCTCCTGCTCTTGTTCTACCAGCATTGGATGCCCCGGGACCCATGCAACAGGGCAGTCTTCAACTTTCTTCTATGGAGCAACTACGTCGGAGGACCGAGGGGCTGTGCTTCTATTGTGGATCTCCTGGGCACATCCTGCCACGTTGTCCCTTGAGGCCGGGAAAACGCCAACACCCAGTGAGGTATGAGGGGATCTCACTGGGTACCATCTCTTCTTTCCCCTCTCCCGCACAGGGTCTTCCCAAGTGCATCTTACTGCCTGTCCTCCTTAAGTATGCCAGCGTTCAAATCCCCGCTCTGGCCTTCCTCGATTCTGGATCCGGAGGGAATTTCATGAATCATGCTTTTGCTACCCAGTACAACATTCCTCTCCGGGAGAAGGCCTTTCCGGTCGGGTTGGAGGCTATCGATGGTCGACCCCTGCAGCCAGCTTTTATTTCCTTGGAGACACTTCCCATTGAACTTTCTATGAATGATGGACATTTGGAACTAATTTCTTTTGATGTCATCCATTCCCTTTTGGTCCAAATCATCCTGGGCTTACCATGGCTACAACTTCACAATTCCATCATCGATTGGACTGCCGAGTTCCCCTTTCAATTGAGATCGCCCCATGTGGAACTGCCTCCTTCGTCCGCTGCGGTATTGGCCGTCTTGGAAACCGTTCCCCCGCAAGACACCACCCTACCGGATGTCTATTCGGAGTTCCTGGATGTCTTCAGTAAGACCAAATCCGAGGAGCTTCCCCCTCATCGCCCTTTCAACTGCCCGATTGACTTAATTCCGGGTGTTCTTTTTCCCAAAGCCAGGTCGTATCCATTGTCCTTGCCTGAGACGGATGCCATGTCCGAGTATATCACAGAAAATCTTCAAAATGGCTTTATCCAGAAATCCACTTCCCCCGCCGGAGCAGGATTCTTTTTTGTAAAAAAAAAAAAAGATGGGACACTTCGCCCGTGCATTGATTTCCGTCAAGAATCGCTACCCTTTGCCTCTTATCCCGGAGCTCTTCGACAGGTTGCAAGGCGTGACGATTTTCCCTAAACTTGATCTACGGGGGACATATAACCTGATTTGCATCCGCAGAGGCGACGAGTGGAAAACCGCGTTCAACACGTGCAGCGGTCACTATGAGTACCTGGTGATGCCATTTGGGTTGTGCAATGCCCCTGCAGTCTTCCAAAGACTTTATGAATGAGGTTTTTCGTGATCTATTAAATTCTTTTGTGATTATCTACTTGGATGATATCCTCATCTTTTCCAAAACCTTCGAGGAACACATTCACCTTACCAAAAAAGGGGCCGATCTCTCCTCTGGGCCATTGGAGGCCAGCCGTGCCTTTTGAGTCTCTTAAAAGAGCCTATGTCTCTGCCCCCATTCTGCAACATCCCGTCCCCAACCTCCCCTTTACCTTGGAAGTTGACGCCTCCAACGTGGGAGCCGCTGTAGTCCTCTCTCAAAGGATCACCCCCAAAGATAAACTACACCCCTGTGGCTTTTTTTCTAAAAAAAAAATTTCTGCAGAAAGAAATTATGTCGTGGGGAATAGGGAGTTGTTAGCCATCAAGATGGCATTACAAGAATGGAGACATCTTCTGGAAGGAACCAAGGAACCCATTCTGATCCTGACGGACCACAAAAATCTTTCTTACATTGAAGGTGCTCGTCGTCTTGGGCCCCGTCAAGCTCGTTGGGCGTTGTTCTTTTCAAGGTTTAACTTCATCATCTCTTATATTCCTGGGACAAAGAATATCAAAGCGGATGCATTGTCCTGTCAGTTTATCACTGAGGAGAAGCCTCAGGAAGTCCTGGAGAGTATTTTGTCCCCCCAATTGTTTATCTCTGCCGCCTCCTTTGACATTCTGGATAAGATCCTGGAATCTCAAACACAGGTCCCCGAAGGGCTAGAAGTCCCCGATGGTCGTCTTTACGCAGCCCCACGTTTTAATCTCAAAATTCTTGAATGGGGTCACTCCTCCAGATCTGCCGGCCATCCCGGGTTTAAGAAGACTACTGATCTGATTCGGCGAACTTTCTGGTGGCCCAAGATGATAAAGGACATTAGAGCTTTCACCTCCTCTTGCCCAGTCTGCGCACAAAATAAATCGGTCCGTCAAAAGCCTTCTGGTCGTCTACAACCCTTCCCGGTCCCGGACCGCCCTTGGAGTCACATTGCCATGGACTTCATTGTGGATCTTCCCCCTACTAATGGTATGACTACTATTCTAGTAATTGTCAACAGATTCTCCAAGCAAGCTCATTTTGTTCCCCTCAAGGGTTATTCTGGAAGCCAGAGGGTCACGTGTAGGATGACTTAGCTCAGATAGTGTCAACTCGGCCCTCTTTTCCAAGCACGACAAGGTCTGTTTCTTTTCTTACTTTATTTTGGAGAAAGCAGGGAAAAACAGTCTCTTGTGTAGAGGTGTAGGTCTAAATATCTCTGTGTGTGCTTAGTAGTAAAGGGAGGTGAAAAGATAATCTTGCAGCACCATTACAGGGGTTTCAGCAAGGTACTCACTCGTCCAGTGGTGTGGTGGAAAGGAAATGGCAATTATGCTGGGTAGTAAGATAGTCTGGGGACAGACCATCTGTGGGCAGAGCAGAGGGGGAGAAAGCAGACTAGCCCATTTGATAGAAAGGCTGGGGCTGCTATGGCAACTCACAGGAGTGTCTGGGGGAGCTACAACATGTAGCAATAATGTTGCATCTCTAATACAGCAAGCTGCTGGGAGAGGGGAAATGGCACTGTATTTATCACAAAAGCACTGTGTTTGTGTGCAGAACAAAGAAAGGGGGGGGGGTGAAACAGAAGTGCAGACAGGGGTATTCCTGTTCCATGACAACGGTCTACCCAATTCTAGTACTTTGGCTGATATTTTTCTAAAATACATTTTTCGTATTCATGGCGTTACGTGGTCCATTGTCTCGGATCGTGGTACTCAATTTGTTTCAAAGTTCTGGCTTGCATTTCCCCAGAGGTTGGGCATTACCCTTCTTTTTTCCTCAGGCTATCACCCCCTAAACGAATGGGCAGACTGAACGCATGAACCAGTCCCTTGAACAGTATTTGCGTTGTTTTTCTTACGATTCTCAAGATAATTGGGGAGAGTTACTTCCTTGGGCAGAATTTGCGATTAACTCTCTCAAGAATGAGTCCACTCAAGAATCTCCGTTTTTTGTAAACTATGGATTTCATCCCACTTGCCTTCCCATGCATTCTTCCAGGTCCGGAGTTCCTGCAGCAGATGATAGGGTATCCACCTTACAGGGGTCATGGAGGAGGATTCAAACAGCTTTACAGGAGTCCGTGCTAAGACAGAAGAGGAGGGCCATAAGTTCGTACCTGGAGAGAAGGTCTGGCTTTCTTCTAAAAATATCAAACTGAGGGCTCCAACCCCTAAACTACCGCCTCGCTCTATGAAAATTTCACCCGTCTTTCATGTTTCACTCTTGAAACCGTTCATCCAAGGCACATGATTTGCTCATTCTTCACTTCGGCCTCCTCCCCCCATTGTACCAGGACAACAGGAGTTTGAAATCCAGTCCATCATTGACTCTCGCATCTCCAGGGGCAAACTCAAATTTTTGGTCCACTGGAAGGGATACGGACCTCAGGATCGTTCTTGGGTCTCGCATGCGGATCTGCATGCCCCGTCTCTACTCAAATGATTCCACCAAAGATTTCCCCTCAGACCTTCGATGGTTCGTCCGGAGTCCGACCCTCGAGGGGGGGGGGGGTACCCCCGCTTCCAGTGCCTCCTTACCTTTTCTCCCTGCTGCTTGGGCTCCCCGGCGGCGTGCCTCAGTCCTCGCGGTCTCTCCCACGGCTGCTCCCGCACTTCCGGGCCATGCGCGTCACCCTTACGGGCGCGTGGACCCAGGCTTCCATTTACCGGCGCCCATGCGCCTTACCCCACCTCTTCAGGTGCAGCGCGCGCATCACACTCTTCCCTGCCCCTGCACCCCCAGGTCCGTCCCCCAGGCCCTTCTCTCCTATCAGGATCTCCCCCGGTCCGCTCCTCCGCTCCTCCCCTTCCTCTGATAGGTCCCAGTCCACTATTTAGTCTCCCCTCACCATTACCTTCTTGCTCTGCATAGCTTCTGTACCTTGGTGCTGTCTGCTTGTGCCTGGCTAGCTTGTCTTTCAGTTCCGTTTCTGTCCCTGGATATTCTGCTGACCTCTCTGGAATTTGACCCTTGGCTTTGGACTTCGACCACGCTGCTCTCTGGTACCCCTTGGACTTGGCTTTGGACTCTCTACCTTGCTGACCTCTATATCCTTTGGACACGGCTTACGGACCCCTACTACGCTGCTCTCTCCACTCCACGACCCAGGCTTACAGACACTCTACCACGCTGCCCTCTCTACACCTAGACCATTGGCTTACGAGCTTTACCATTCAACACCGGAGTTGGCAAATACTGAACTTTGTCTATTTTTGTTATCAGGAGCAGCTACGCTACTACCACACTCCGGCCGTGCCCTCGTTTGCTGTTAGGTGTGTAGTATTACTCCTTTCCACCTCAGTCCCGGGGTCTCGTCTGGCTTGTGGGCAGGCCGAGCATTACAGGGAGGTTCTGGCATCTTGCTTAATGGACAAGACTCATTGCAGATGCTTCCCCTCATACAGAGGTAAAAGGAAGGGTTCACACAGTTTTAGTGTTAGGACCTGCATTATTGGTTACACCTTGACGTTTTGGTATGCAGGCTTACGACGCTTTGGCCAAAGGGTTTAACTAAATAACCAAGTAATTACTATTATTATTGAAGTATTTAAACTTTATACTTATTACCATATATGTTTTGTCAATTTGATGTAGCATTGGGCACCCCTGTCTTCTGTGTATAGGTAGCAATAAAGCATTGAATAGCAGAGAAAAAAAAGGGGAGGAGAGTGTGAGTGAGTGTGTGTATTTGTAAAAATTGGCTTTATTCATTCAACTAAACAGGAAAGTGTATGTGGCATTACTTGATCACAGGTGAGGCTCTGCGTAATGAGGCAGTGGGTGCAAGTAGCAAAGCTACTCAAGTAATTATTGGATGTATTGGCTTTGAGCCTTTATTTAGATTAAGCTTTTGGGTATTGCGTGTATAGAAAAACTCAGTAACTTTATACACTGCAGTTTGTTTGTTTGTTAAATGGGAGAGGATACATGTATTCAATCTAACTAGCATCATAACAATAAGCCTCATGTAACCTTGGTTTGCTGAATCTCTGGTTTAAGCTGGGATAAACTTACAATTTCTCATAGTTCTGGATCATATTTATAAAAATATCCATATCATTGTGGGTTTTTTTTATGTAGAACATTTTGCCAGCCTATTGTTATTTTTTTCCTGGAAGTGAAAATATTTATGGGTGGAGTAACTTGGCACTTGTTCTTACAGATAAACATCAATAGCATCAATATACACCAGATTGCAATTATCATATTATATATAATTGCATATATAATCGCATCAATATACACCAGATTGCAATTATCATATTATATATAATTGCATATATAATTACATCAATATACACCAGATTGCTATCAATTCTTTTATGACAAATATTGTATATTATATAACATACTCACACACACATATATAAAAACGAAACGCGTAGAGTGTGAGTCTTGCCTGACACTCTCAGCAGCAGCAAGACGCGTTATTCAGCCACAAGTCGGCAACCGGATGTGACGTCAAACCCGGACGTGGCGTATCGGGACCCAGGAAGACGCCGGTGCAGCTGGATATGATCGGGAGCAGGCAAGGAGCGGCAGAGAGGACATGCCTGGAAAGACACAGGGGAGCCCAGGAGACTGGTTGAGACCGCTGGGGATCGAGCACCAGTACAGACGGCACACAAGGGGGCGGTGGCGCTGAGACTATCATGACGCTGAGCTTTCTGTACACTGATTGTGTCATATGCTTTTAAATTTTGCACACATTGTAAGTGCATTTCTTACATTTTTTTATACATACAGTGAATATTTTATATGTGAGCTGCACAATGGTCCCTGTTCTTTTTTTTTTTTTCTTTTTTTCTGAGGTACTAACTTTGTGATATTACAGAAAGATAGCCACGTTTGTGATATGCACTAATTTACCAACTACTATTGTAAGTGTGCAGAACATAAGAGCCAAGATTTACATCAAGTCACTGAATTGAAAACACCTGCACTTAGTTGTGTTTTTCGTTTTTTATGCATTTGTTCCTATGCTCCCCCTACAACTTGTACCCAAATTTCTACTCATACTATTACGCTCCTTAGCAGGTGATATTGAACCTAACCCAGGTCCTCCCATTTCAGCTCTGTCCCATACCCCTGAGAATTCCACCTTTAAGTTCCAAAAAGGGCTATCGGTCGCCCATATAAATATCTGGAGCCTGCTGCCCAAACTGGACGAACTAAGGGCATGGTGCCTTATGCATATACCCAAAGCCATCGTTCTTACAGAAACATGGCTAACCCCTAAAACCCCCAATGCAAATATTGCCATTCAGGGATACTCCATTTCTAGGAGAGATAGGTCAAAGAGAGGAGGAGGGGTGTTATTTTATATTGCAAACACCTTACAATTTACACTGTTAAATTGCCCCCCCCAAGCCCACCGTCTTTTGAAATTCTAGTTGGCAAAATCTGCCTCCCCTTTTCAAAGCCCATCTTGCTTGCTGGCATCTACCGCCCCCCTAAAGCCCCTCTACAATCCCTGACTGATATCACCCAGTTTATTGGCTCCATTTCCTCTCTGAATGAGAAGAGTGAGCTGCTAGTTCTTGGGGATTTTAACTTCAATTGGCTTGACCCTAAAAACCACAAAATCCAGACACAAATCAAATCGCTTAACCTATCGCAACTAATTTCCCAACCCACATGGACAAACCTGAAATCGCACAACCATTCCTTGCTAGACTGGTTACTCTCCTCAAACCCCAGCAGAATCCAATCCTCTGGCATCCTTCTTGATATTTTCAGTGACCATGCAATAGTGTACTGTGTAAGGAAACCGCCCCAATCAAGCCCTAAAGTTCTCTCACTAGAACATTTAGAAACTTTAACCCACAACAGTTTCTGGATGACCTTACCAACTGCCCATGGCACAGAATCAATTTAATTCCCGACCCTGATTCTATGCTCGACTATTTCCAATCCGAGTTGTTAAAACTCTGCGATACCCATGCTCCACTACGCAAAATAAGGGTATGGAGGGCCCACCTTCCATGGGTTACAACTGACCTTATAGCACTCTACCAGTTCAGGTATACCTTGTGGAAAAGCTACAAAGTAATTGAAACTACCAAGGATCTCAATCACTACAGATGCCTGCGGAACATGTGCACAAGGCAAACAAGGCATGCAAAAGCACAATATTACTCTGACAACCTCCACCAGAATACATCAAACCCAGCTAACTTCTGGAAGGTTATCAACAATATATTCCAGCCTTCTAACCATCAACAACCAAGTAATATCACTAAGGGGGATATTACTCTGAGAAACCCCACTGACATTGCAAATGCATTCAATGATTACTTTGCGGGGTGTGCCACTAACTTATTAGCGAAACGCAGCCCAAACCACAAACCTGAATCTCATCCTAGGAGTACCCACATAGCCCCACCCCCTCCCAACACTGCCCACAATGTTCAATTTGGCCCAGTATCCGAAGAGGAGATTACACAAGCACTCCTTAAATTAAAACTAAGCAGCCAATGTGGACCTGACTTACTACAATCTAGGTTCCTACGACTTGGTGCCCCAGCCATTGCCAAACCAATTGCTTCCATAGTCAGCTCTATCCTGTCTGCAGGCCATATCCCTAGACCTGGAAAACTGCCAGAGTTGTCCCAATCTTCAAAAGTGGGGACAAAAACACTGTCTCAAACTACAGGCCAATCTCACTTCTCCCAATTCTATCCAAAGTCACGGAAAAATGTGTCCACTCCCAATTAAGCAATTACTATACCAAGACAAATTTCCCTAGCCAATTCCAATCTGGCTTTCGCCCCAAACACTCCACCGTAACTACCCTGCTAAAAGTTTGCAATGAAATCCAGTGTGGAATGGAACGGGGACAACTCACTGCTGCAGTATTCCTAGATTTTACAAAGGCTTTTGATACTGTTGATCATGCTATCCTGCTTAACAAACTCCAGAGCTGTGGAATAGGGAAGCATGCTTTAAACTGGTTTCAGTCCTACCTATCAGGTAGATCCCAACATGTGTCCATCTCAGGCTCTAATTCTAACTCCCTTGATATCACCTGTGGTGTCCCGCAAGGCACTGTTCTGGGGCCCCTACTCTTCTCAGTGTTCATCAATGATCTTCCCATAGCTTGTCAGGAAGCCTCAATACACATGTATGCAGATGACACAATCCTATATGCACACAGCCATAGCCTCTCTGACCTTCAACACATACTTCAGTCTGACTTTTTCAGACTCGAAAACTGGATTTCCCAAAACAAACTGTTTTTGAACACTGACAAGACTGTAACAATGCTATTTGGGACCAAGACTACATTTTTAAAGCTTCCAGCGACTGAGCTCCAGATTAGAACCAACGCTAACACCACCCTAACCCCTGTCACTAGTTTTAAATACCTGGGCATATGGTTTGACTCCCACTTAACATTCGGGATGCACATTGATACCCTGACAACCAAGACCTATGCCAAACTAGGGGTACTTTACAGGAACAAATCCTCCCTAAGTCTCCGGTCAGAAAGCGTATCGCACAGCAGATGCTAATGCCAATTATTGACTATGGTGACATAGTATATGGCTCAGCACCTCAAACCCACCTTAGCAAACTTGACACCCTCTACAATTCAATTTGTCGTTTTGTTCTCCAATGCAACTATAACACACATCACTGCGAAATGCTCCAAGAACTAGATTAGTCATCACTCGAGTCTAGGCGCAAAGTTCACCTTTCCTGTCTTGCCTTCAAATTCTTTATGGGCAAGCTACCCAGCTACCTGAACAAGCTCCTCACCCCTACCACATGCAGCACCTATCATCTGAGATCAGACTCCAAAAGACTGTTCATGGTCCAAAGGCTCAACAAAGTATCCGGCCGCTCCTCCTTCTCTTACCGTGCACCCCAAAACTGGAACAACCTACCAGAGACTCTCACATCCACCACCAGTTTAAGTTCTTTCAAATCTAAGGCTGTCACACATTTTTATCTGGTCTGTAACTGTTTCATACGCCTATAATATATATTATCTTTAACTGTGCATGCAATGTCTTGTATATAAAGTATACCCTGTTCATTTATGTAACAGTACTTGTAACCATGTATTATTTGTCTTAACTCTGTGCCCAGGACATACTTGAAAACGAGAGGTAACTCTCAATGTATTACTTCCTGGTAAAATATTTTATAAATAAATAAAATAAGTATAGCAGAAAAACATTCTGTGAACCATTCTTCTGTGAACCATTGAGTTCACCTTGGCCATATCTCAGGACCTTATCTGAATGGGCACTGTCCCTCACTAGAACATAACAAGCAGGGACTGGTCCTTCCTATATACTCAGGAACATACTTTTTAACTATCTAGCTAGGTATCCCCTGGGCTACTAATCCTCTGCCTAACTAGTCCTTCTACCAGCACAAGCAGTGTTAGGGTTAAATCTGCCCATACTTGCTGCATTAAACAACTCCCTTGAGTGACGGGGGGGGGGGGGCTAAGGCCTGGGTACTGCCCTATCAGGGGCTCAGACCTAGGACCCTCCCCTGGATACTAAAAGGGATGCAGCCTATATTCTAGTGTGCTTGGTGCAGAGTTGGAACTGTGGAGCCAGGGCTCTGGTTCACCTTCCTTCCCCTCCCTCAGGGGAGTGAGATCAGCTACCCCATACTCCATCAGGGGCTATGGGAGTCAGGGATAGACCTCTGGGGCCTCAAGCCCTGGGGTTTGAGTCTAGGGACAAAGAGAGCAGCAAGCTGCAAGGTGATCTTCTGCTGGGTTATGTAGGGTCCAGTGGAAGTGAGTCTCTCTTGCTGAGAGAGTATGCTGTGATGTGTTGCTGTATACTACTGTGAAGAAATAAACACCAAGTTGCTGTGTTAACTCCTGTCTGAGGCTGCAATTTCTTCAGGGAGGGAGTGAATGTTTTTCACAGGGGACTGCACCTATTCCTATAGGCCCTGTGGGAATGGAGGCTCTGTACCAGTAAGAAAGAACCACCCAGCGCTGAAAGCCTGTCCTGTCTATCCCCAAACAACACCGGCAGATGCTCAGGGCCTTCCTGTGAGCCATACTGGTAGCACCATCACCAGGTAATCACAGTGATTCTCCCTTAGGGTGGGGGTACATCGGTTACAACTTTATACACTGAGGCTCCTCCCCTCTCGCCCCTTCAGGAACCTCATCTCTAGAACCTTGTCCTTCCTATATACGGTACATCTCCTGTCTCATACCTGTCTCCAGGCAACACTGGGCGGGGCTTAGTAGCGTCTGATTCACCCCAACCCCATGTAATAGGAAAAGGCATTACTCTATGTGGGTCTGCACCAGTAACCTCTTAAGGCCACGGTAATCCCATATGGCGGTTACAATGTTAAAGTGGATAAGAAGCAAAAAGTAACACACAATGCGTGCTGATTTGTACGTTATTTTTTTTCGGAATCCGTGGCTGAAGTGCAAGCACTGTATACTGTAGAAGTATGGGGTAGAAGGGAAGGAAGGAGCACTCCTGCTAAAAAAAACTGTATGCTGCCATGGATGCTAGCAGGACCTGGAACGTTTCCGGGTTATATACTAAAGGAGGAACAAATGCAGCACTCTCACAGTCTTCATGAATAGAAACATTTAATCAAATTTCTGCGTATGGGGTAAAGCAGGTTTAAGGGTCTTGCCTGAGACATGTAAATGTGTTCATAAGTGTTCTTTATGACTGCTGAATGATAAAATTGCCCGCCACACCAAGGTAACCTCAGATTAGGCAAGTTGTAACTTGTACCTTAATTTTTTTTCCATGCCCTCTCAGCTGGATTACTCATGCTTCTCTGTTTAGTTTTCATGAAGCAAGACTCTCTGACTAGTTAGGTTCTAGTGCATTTGGATGTGCTTTGATCTTGTGCTACCCGACAATGAATTACAGCTGTGCCCCGTTTCTATCTCCTGCTGGAGAGATCTCCTGGGCGTAGATGTAGCTCTAAAAAAAAAGATCATGCCCACTGTGGAGATTTAATTCGTTCTGCTCCAGCAATTAACCCCCGGTGGTTAAGATCCTAAATGTGGATAAAGTAATGTGTGTTCACACTTTCTCTGGGTGATATAGAATATCATGATATAGGTGAACTTTCATATCCTAGGTATTCTCCTAGTTTAGGGTGACGCTATTTTTAGCATCACTCATTTGACTCCACTATTTTGGTATCTGGCACGGTCCTATGTTATATATTAGTTTTGATCTTTTTGTGCACTACCTTATTTTAATTAAACATCATTATTAAAGAATATTTTTAAATTCATCACATTACATATTATAGGTTATTGAGTGCTAACTAGCTGAGTTCTTTCTCTTTGGCGTTTATGATTAGTACAATTCTCAGCACAGCACAGCACCATTATCTTCATATCTATTACCCATATGGCATTCAGCTGAGCAGAGGTTTCCATCTCTCCCTCCCCCCCATCTCCACCAGGTATATCAAGAATATCTGCATTAATATTATTCCTCTGTGTCTGTAGCAGGGCCAGATACTACTGTGTCATTCTGCATCCATCATACCATTTAGCACCATAGGGGAGCTGGGTCAGTGACCAACCTAAACTTTACCCATCCCAAATACTAGCAAAATGTCTCAATTGCCCACTTAATGGACAGACACTCCTTTTCTATGGTGGCATACCTGGTTTCTCTGGGGAAAAGCTTTCTGCTTATAAACAGGGGTAGGATGCTTTTATCCATAAAAATCCTGTGGTAGTATTGCTTCCAGGCCCACCTCAGTGGCATCTGTATAGAAGATAAAGTGCACAACCTAGTTGGCAACAATAATGACCAACAAGACCTAGAAATGATTTCACTTGTGTTTTTGCTTTGGTGATCACACTGTTACGAAAAGTATCTACCTCGGTAGCTGACGAGTGAACTTGACCATTTCCTAGCACATAACCCCAGTACTTTGTTTCAGTTTTTTATTGGCTGTAAGACCAGCCTACCTTCAAGAGTTCAGTACAGCTTTGAAACTCCTTAGATGACATCTCCAAATCTGAGCATGAATGACATTGTCACCCAATAGGCAGCAGTAAAGTTTTGATGAGGCCTCAAAACCTTGTTCAATGACCTCTGGAATTAGGTTGGAGCACAGTGAAGGCTAAAAGGCGTAGTTTTGAATTTGTGTAGATGGAAAGGGGCACTGTGGCAGGACGGCCTGTAGCCGAGGTCAGGGAACAGTCCACACGTATAGTTTCAGGATAATGAAAATGTTCAGTGGCTTTATTTCTCCACAGCATAACATAACATGTGGGTACACTGTCCCTTTAAACAAAAACAAATCCTGCTCCACATTGGGAGAACTGACTAACACTCCAGGCCTATCTAGCAGGCTGGCTGGCTAAACCATTACCAAACCGTAAGTGTATATTAAGCAGTCAGGAAAAACAAATGAACAATTCTTACTTTGGTTGAAGTAGTTAGTTTGGTGATTCCGTCTGGCTAGCAGCTCACATAGCAGCGTGCTCTGGTCTAAGGCAGCCAGCTACTGCCAGTAACAAGATTATTTTCTACCTTGCTGGTTATCAGGTGTCAGCTTGATTACCTAGCTTCCTCCTGAGTTAACCTTCTGAGTGCTGGATGAAGCACTCAGACATATATTTCCCAGGCATAACTGATAGGGGTTGACTTCACCCTGTCACAGGCACCAAAGGCAGTTTGGGCTGTTTGGGCTTCCAGAGGGTTTTGCCAGTGCCCTTTTATCAAGTCCATGATTAATATAACCCGAACAGAACCTAATTGGTCTTGAAGTTCATCAATCCTGGGCATAGGGCACTCATAACATTTCGACAATGCATTATTTTTTCTAAAATCTATGCAGAAGCCGTCGAAACTATGAGGCTTGGGTACCAAAACTGTCTGCTTCTTCAGTTACCCACAATCAAAGCATTTCCTCTGTTTCCTGATAGATGGAACCACTTTTCCTTTCTGGACATTGATAAGGTCTGTATTGTATTTTCACTTCGGGATCTGTACTAATGGGGTATTTGATTAGGTCTGTTTTACCTCGAAGCTCAAAAAACACGTAATTAAAGTTAAGGATGACTTGTAATAACTTACTGTAGTTCCCTGTTCACTAGTCTATTTATTTCCCCATGTAAATTGTATTAAATTTGGCTTTGGTGCTAGATGTAAGTTTGCAGCTCTCTGGGAAATAAATAGACTTTTTGGAGTCTTCCATGGTTTTTACTATTGAACGTGGTATATTTGTTTACCACTAGAGATGGGTGAATTTGAATCCACAGCGGATCGGCCGGTTCCTTTTGGTCTGCGGATTTCAGCAGATCAATCTCAAAAAGGGCGATTCACGTTTTGCAGATTGTTTTTTTTATGATTAATAATACACGCCGCAGATACCATAAATTTGGTGAGGTACTAAATCTGCATGATGAAGGAGAGGGAGGAGTCAGAAATGTCACCTTGGCTCTTAGCTTAGAGTCTTGGGAGGAAAGTGGGGTCTTTTATTGCAAATGAGAAATCAGGTACAGATGTGTTAGAATTAGAGAAAATAAGTTGTGTTTTTAAAAGGTTAACTTTGAGATCGTGATGGCAAATCCATGGGTAGATAGCAGAAAGACAGTTAGTGACATGAGTCTGGAGAAAAGGAGAGATGTTAGGAGAGGAGAGATAGATTTGGGTATCATTAACATAGAGGTCGTAATGTGTTAAATCTCTCTTTTACATCATCTTTTTCATAATTACGCCAGCATAACATACCTCAGAAATTCTGGTTCATCACATAAAAAGAAAACGTTTATTTTGAAGATAATTACTTACATAAAAATAGTACAAAATAGCAGTTGACGTTCCAAAATAATGATGGATTCTTAAAAATGGTTGCACAGCTTTCTTTCCGTTTCTGAGTGGATCTTAATGTCATTATAAAACTTCTGTTTCCTCCATCTTGGTTGTAACTCGACTCTTTCTCTCTTCATGGTGAAATCCTACAGTATGTCCTCACATCATGGTGGTATCAAGATTTGCTGCTCCTTCCTCCCGCCTCTCAGCCTACAGTGCTGCATATGTATCCAGATAATATTCCTTTAATCGGCTCTCTTAATATATATTTCTATTGCAAATAAGGTCTTGCAGCTTCAAACTGATATAATCTCATAAGAAACAGCACACGTATTCTATACATAGGATACCAAATACAGTATGGACTGGAAGATTCTCAGAGTTTTTGCCATAGTCTGTACTCTCAGCTAAAGTCACAGTTGTCAATAATCACTCAGTGTAAAACCTAAACACGGTTTCTGCCTATTCTGATCTTTTTGGACAGCCGCACCGTCAATATGAGTCTCCAATATAATGTAACATTTTAACATACAATCAGATTTTTTTTATATATGTAATGGATTTTCTGGCCTTGCCTGACCCACCCAATCTCACATTGGCCCCTGTGGTCTAACCAGTCCCCATTACATGGTCGTGTCTGGTGGTGCACCTGTTGGCAAAAGAACTCCTGAGTCTCCCGCATGATGGTGTATGGGGATTGTCAACCCAGACAGGCAGCTGAGGTAGTGTGCATGAGTCCTACCTACATACAGTGCAGCGCCTCCACCTCATTAGGATCTCTGCGTCCGCAAGGAGATGGTTCTGATGAGGAACTCCTTCTTGGTGGTGCCTTCCGCTGGAGACTAACTTCACACTCACACAGTGGGGTTGTCTTTGAACAGGGCATCTTTATTGCTTGGTGGTATGGGCAAGCTGCCCCTCACAGCTAGCAGCTCAGCCGCTCATCTCTCTGCTGCACTCCATCTGGAAGGTTCCTCCTTCTCCTAATGGAGTTGCTTTCCACCTCTCCCCTCAGGGAGATTCACCAGCTTGTCTCTCCTGAGCTGCCCAGACTCATAGCTATTGCATCAGCCTCTGCAACACTGTTGCAGACCTCCACATGACTCTCCTGAATAGTCAAAACACCAACTGACAGAACTGCTAACTTTAGGCAGTGCTGTGTCTTATATCACCTCCAGGAAAACAGACACCCTCTGTGTCACTAACCGTGGACACACAGCATGTTATCACTTCCTTTGGGACATATGACACCTCACCAGGGTTTGAGGGCAAACCTCCATGATTGTTACTTGCAACCCTGCATACTTACCAGGATTACTGCCAGCATGAAAGAGATATGTACACCAATTTTACACATGGCTACATTCTCCCCCTGGTGGAACCCAACGACCCGGCTGGGATCTAAATTTGCGGAACCTTCCTTCAGGTAGTACTGCAAAACACAACAATACATTATTACAGTACATATCTTCATCATAACATAATAACAGCTACATCCTAACTTAGATGTGTAACAACCAGGATTACTCCCTGCTGGAGTATCCATTACTGGTACTACCATACCCTCTTAAGGTGGCCTGCGCACAGCATGGTCCACTGGGTTTAGAGCAGCAATGCTATAACACTCTGGGTGACATACTGGACACCCACACTCAGCCCATAACTCTGGCCTGGATGCTAGTGGACTCAGAGGATCATGCCCATACACTTCCTTAAGGCATCTCCTGGAGATGTAAGCTATCCTTTCTGCTGTCTCAGTATACCAATTTTCCCCCGCTTGCCGGCGCGAAAGGAGGTCACGTGAGCGGTTCACCCAATGAGGGCGAACCAGCTCCGTGACGTCACTGGCCCGCCTCCGGCCAGTGACGCACCCGCCCCCAGCCCGCCCCCTGACGGCCCGCTGACGGCGTGTGCAGTAAGCAACCGCAAGGCCAGGGAAAGCACCCGCTTTCCCTGAGCCTCAGCGCGCCTCAGCGAGCAAGCAGGGAGCATGGACTCAGCCTTAGGCAGGTCTGCAACCCTGCCTTTCACCATTATCACCCAGCACACAGCACTTCCACTGCAGCAAGGGATTCTGAGGAATGACATGCAAATGAGCACACAGTGCCACTTTTTGCTTCAAAAACCATTTTTAACATGGTTCCCTGTGTGCTCATTTGCATGTCATTCCCCAGAATCCCTTGCTGCAGTGGAAGTGCTGTGTGCTGGGTGATAATGGTGAAAGGCGGGGTTGCAGACCTGCCTAAGACATGCAGATGAGCATACAGTTGTGTGTATATATATATATATATATATATATATAATCAAAAAATAAATAGATGATACCGTTCTGTGGCTAACGAAATGCTTTTATTTGTGCGAGCTTTCGAGATACACTGATCTCTTCTTCCGGCGGTGTTACAATGAATCACGGTACTGATACCTCTGATTATTGAAGCTCGGCTAACACGGTACTGATACCTCTACATATATATATATATATATATATATATATATATATATATATATATATATATACACAGACAATTATACTGTATACTTATGACATTCTGCCTTTGATAACAGATTCATTTATTACTTACAATATAATTATTGTTAAATTGTATTTCTTACATAATGGAAACTGACTGACCACATACATTTTCCAAAGGAAGAGGTGTAATTGAAAGCAGCCGTTCAAGCAATATCAAGCAAAAAAGTGTGTTTTTATTTTAATAAATCAGTTCAGTATTATGAGAAAATACTTGTAGAATTTAAAAATTGAAAAAATGAATGTTTTAAAGACATTTTTAATGTTTCTACTGTAGGAAGCATTTCCAAAGTGACAGCCCCTTCCCCTTCTGATAGGCTCTGGCTCTTGAGCCTCTCCCTCTCTCTAGCAGTGAACCAATTGTATCTAGTAACTGGCCAGCCACATAATATTCTAAGAACTACATTGCCCAAAATTAAGTAGCCCCGAGCAAGCGATCGATTAAAGGAGAACAGATCGATCTGCAGCTTAGCTAATCACTTGTCAGTGTGTAGATAGTATTCACGCACATATTGAATAGGGAAAAAAATGTTTTTGAAAAACGGCAGCTTGAATTGCAGCTTGTAGATGGGAAAAGGTCCTAGAATAAAACTCAGGCCATACCATCAGAGTGAGCTTAGGAAGGGGGTCTGCCAGCAAAAATAACACTGAGGGAGCGGTCAGAAAGGTAAGAGGCAGACTGCAGTTTATCACGGGGGGCGTTAGAGCAGAGAAAGTCCAGCATGCATTTATAAGCAATTCATCAAGAAGTTTGGATGCAAAAGGTATGTAGCCATGTATAAAAATGGTGTACAGTTCTCTCTCATGCTGGCGGTAAGACCTGGTAAGTATGCAGGATTGCCAGCATCAATCATAGAGGTTTGCCCTCACACCCTGTGAGGTGTCATATGTACACAAGGGGAGTGGTAACATGCTCTGTATCCACTATTAGTGACATCAGAGGTGTGGCTGTTTTCTGAGTCTATATAAGACACAGCACTGTCTAAAGTAAGAGTTGTTGAATCCAGGAGTTCAAGTTCAAAAGCTGGTTAATCAGTGGTTCTACAGAATGCAAGGTTAAAGGAGTGTTAAAGGAGCAGTTAAGCTGTCAGATTCACTGATAGCATACCCTACACTGTGTTCAGGGATCTGACACAGGGGGTGATCTCCCTTAAAGGGAGAGGTGATCCCTCTCTTATGAGGCAGAGGGAACTTCTGAGAGGGAGGCAGCAAATGGAGATGAGCGGCTAGGACGACCGCTGTGAGGGGCAGTCTGCGTGATGATGTCAATAAAGATGCCCAGTTTCACCAAACCCTTGCTGTGTATGTGTGGAGTCATTACACAGAAGGAGGCACCACAGAGGAGGTCCTTGTCAGATACATCCCCCTGCGGCCGCAGAGATCCTGATGAGGTGGAGGCGCTGCATCAGATGTGAGTAGGACTCAAACCACACTACCTCAGATGCCTGTCATGCTGATATCCCCATACCAACCCAGCGGGAGACTCAGGAGTCCTGTAAGCCAGCAGGTGCACCACACGCTATATATACATGTAATGGGGCTAGTAGACCACAGGGGCCAATGTGAGATTGGGTGGGCTAGGAAAGACCGTTACAGGTAAAAGGAAGATAGGACGGTACATAGAAGGGTAGTCAGAATCGAGAGGTTTCTTCAGAATGGGTGGGACAGAAGTATGCTTAATGGCAATGAGCCTGTGCTAATAGAGAGTTTAAAGAAACGAGTTAGTGTGAGAATATTTACGGTAGAGAGTGAGCAGAGAATATTTTCTTGCATATTGATGCTTCACCCACCAGCGAGCTTGCCGGGAGAATACCTGTAGAGTTTGTTCCATGGTGACCTGTTCCACAATGTCATGCTTGGTATTTTCACCTGGTCTCAGCTAGATATGGGCAAATTATTTGCCAACATTCAAATTCACTGCAACATGATGTTTATTCACAAGTGTGCATATTCGGGATTAATAATAATTAAAAAAAAACTTGATTCGCCTAACAAAAACAACATTTAAAAAATGTATGCAATTTCGCCTGTGGCCACTATTTGCACAGACCCTGAAATATGGATTTTGTAGGAGAGAGAAACAGAGAGACAGAGTCATTTGCATATCCTATCAGCATATGTCCCAGGTATCTTCGGTGTCCCCAGTGTCTTTATGTGTTACCTCAAGGTGTGTTTGAGGGGTTATATACAGTATAGCACTTGGGACTCTAGTGAAATAGGACTAGGTCACATTTCTTCGCTGAACATCTTGACCAGGACCATTGGCAGCAGGTCTCTGTTGTCAAACCCAGGCGATTGAGTATGATAACATTTTGTAGTCAAGTGCCTCACCCTCATTGCACAATACACAGCTTGGCCTTCAACAATCAGTAACAGAACCAGGATGGCCCTATTTTCACAAGCTATTTCTGCTGCTTCTCATTATAGAAAAGCCTATAGGTCATCTGCTGAGGGCATCTTTACCAGCAAATTAGCAAGAGTTTTAGTCTCCTGTGGAATGATCTGGGCAATGGTCCTCAGCAGATATTGCTGAAATCGTTGCGGCTATTGTAACTGCTGTAGGTGCTGGTGCAGCAACTCTGCTTGTTGTTGCTGATGTTGAAACTCATGTTGTTGCTATTACAAGAATATCTATCTGCTGTTCTTGATACTGTTGCTGCTGGTGTTGTTGCAGGGCTACTAGCTACTTTAGGATGGACCAGATTGCCTATCGTCCTTCAGAATGCACCTCTCTATCCCACTTTAAACACCAAGAGATAATCAAAGACTGGACACCAGGATTGAATCCAATCAAAAGAGCTTTACTGCAGCATAACAGGAAAAACAAAAAGGACATATATTATAGAGATATCATTATTATTAAGTTGTTTCTGGCCACCTAAGATAATTTATCCGGGTGTTAGCATCATAGTCTTTTACTGCTAGTCACAGGACTCGGAGTGGTGTTATAGTACCCAAGTCCATAGGATGTGAGCATGATAGCATACAAACAGCATGTGCAACACAACATGTGCAGCCACATGCTTCTCCTGGAGTCTGCTTAAATTCTCTCTGTGTGATTGTGCCACGATCAGGATTATAGGAATATAGGGTTAGCAGCTTAGTTAGTTCACTTGATTAATTAAGTGTAGTGGCTTGTGGGTAAATATAGATGATTGACACAACTTTAATTTTTTTCCCCGCCTAATCCTAATGAATTGCAACTTCTCCACACAGCCTCCTGTAATGCATATATACTGTAAGAGGCTTATGGAACACACTGATGAAAAATGGAACACAGAGGATAAAGGACTATTACAACTCCTCCGCTAGTTTTGGCGTTCAACCGAATCTAAAAGCCAAAGGACGCCAAAACTTGAGGTGGAGTATTGGTCTATCCCTCCCCTTTCACTAACCAATGACTGTGATAGAGGGTGCATCGCCAGTGACATCACTGAGGCATCTGCACGGAACGAGTACTGTCCGGTCAACGTGGAGAGAGAGAGACGGACAAGGCAAACCTGTGGGCACCACACTTCCCCCACAAAGTGTGAAAGCTGTTTTCATTCCGACACATTGTGCGTTCAATACCACTCGTTCCATACCAAATACCCATTTGTTTTATTTTTAAATTGTGTTACGATATGGGCATTTTTTTCACTTTCTTTTATATTTCTATATTTATGATGTATACAGCAAGAATTTACCCAAAAGGCACAGCATATAAAGAAAGTGCTTTCCCTGTCATGATGAAGATCCTAAGTATTAGCCTACAACAGATACCGGTAATACAAATTTAACTTTTTATTTAATTTTTTTTTTTTTAACCAAAGGGGAAATGCAATGTGGATATGGTACGGTATGATTATGATATTGTATTATTGTTGTTTTGCTGTTATGTCTGCTACTTGTGTATGAAGGCCATATGCCTTTTTTTCATTGCTGCACCCATTCATTTAGGTCTATTTATCACAGTAAAAAAGTGGGACAATTCTGAGACAAAAATATACATCAAAAGAAACAAATCCAATTGTTTTCTGTAGTATTTTCTTTATGATTAATTTAATATCGTTTCCTACCCCAGAATTGAACAACCTTTGCCTTAAAGCACAGACCGCATTACCTTTATTTATAATATATACTTGTTCTACTAATAAACTGTGTAGTAACTGTGCATGTTCATAACCTCTTACTTGCTGATTATTTATTGAGGAACTGAAATACCAGGTATAAAAGACAGATGTTACTTTTATGTGATCAGTAACTGCATCGGTTAATTATTACAGGGCCGGCCCTGCCTTTTGGCGGTGCTCTAGGTGGCACGCCGACAACGGAGCCTTCCTCCTGCAGTGTCATGACATCACAGCATAACGATGGCATGTTGCCGTGACAATGCAACGCTGTAGAAGGAAGGCCGCTCCGCATAAGCGAAATGCGGAAGCTGTTTCCAAGCCAAAGCGAAAGCCAAAGGAGAATAAAGAAAACGTTCCGAGGATTCCAAAGGCAAAGAACCCTGGTCCTTATTATGTGAAGAAGAAAAGGGCCAAAATCAACTTCACAAAACCTGTTTGGACTGGCTCCATACATGTAAGTGCCCCCGATGCTCATCCGGAAACCCCCAGCTCACCTGCTCCAGCACCCATCAATGCCGATGCTCGTCCGGAAACCCCCAGCTTACATGCTCCAGCACCCATCAACACCGATGCTCATCCGGAAATGCCCAGTACAGTATTCATTATCCATTAACTATAGTGTAACAATCAGTTACATGGACAATTGGTGTACATTTTGCCAATTGACATATATAGCAGATGAAGCATTTGGTATAAATTATATATTATATCTTGAGGACTGTTAAGTAAATACCGAGAATAAAATATAGAAAGAGTGGAGTAAAAGGAAGGAATATATTGTGGTGAGTTAGACCAGTAGCAGCAGTTATTAGAGTCGGAGGCACCTGTGCTGATAACACAGCTAGCAAAAAAAAGAGCCCTGTGTTACAGTTTGTGGGGAGTGAGGACCCGTGGGAGACACTTTCAGTTAATTGGTAAGTATTCTATCTCTGATCCGCGGACCTCAGATGCAGACTCTTTACACTTTCCTCCTTAGGCTATGGCCCCAGTGTTAGCTGCTGCGAGAGCTACGTCGTGAACAATATATGCCCCCCTATGGGTCCAGGCCCAGTAGCTGCCTGAATGTGCATGGAGATTGCGATGCGCGACAATATTTTTCTCTTTTCTAGTTGCGATGGAGTGTGCTGGCCATGTTATGAACCAGCCTTGTGACATCATGCCCCCCCCCCCAATCAGGATCTCCTGCAGCTCAACCACAGACCGCATATCGTGGCTTTAACACGTGCACGCGCCACCAGGCGTGCATACAGCAGCTGACTCTGGGCCCAAGCTACACTGTTACCGCTACCTCACGGCTGCTCATGACGTGGGACATCACACACCACTTAGCGACCCAACGTACGTGTTGCTGATGCACTCCGCTTCTTCAGGGATTTAAACTAATCCAATTAAAGCTGCAGTTCAGTCAATATCTTGCATGTGTTTTTTTTTAATAAATCAGTTCTATAGTAAGAAAAAATACTTTTAGCATTTTCTGTTTTTAAAAAAACAACGTTGAAAGACCAATTTTCTTGTATTCTATTTTAACAGCCATTTGCTAAGGCACTGCCCCTTCATGTCCTGTCACAAGCCTTGGCACACCCCTTTGTCAGCCCTGCCCTCCCTCTAGCACATGTCAGTGCAGAAGTGCTCATGAATATTCATGAGCTTCCACTGACTGACAGAAGCAAATAAAAACATATGCCAGCTCTAATTATGTCACCAAATTTCGCCTATCAATACATGGAGAACGAATTGACTGGCAGCTATACAGTTCTTTAGGTAATTAGAGATTGCACACATGAAACTATTGAAGTAAAATAATTAATAAAAAAAAAAAAGACAACTGCAGCTTTAAATATTAATTTCAATATATATTCATACTCACATTTGGAGTTCACTAAATAGAGGATCATCTCTTTCTGTGTGGTCGCCCCAGTTTATTCTTTTGTTGTAACCTATTTGTTACGTCTAGTCCAGGGGTGCGTAAAGTGGAGGGCGCAAGATAATTTTTTGGGGGGGGCGCGGACTTCACCTACCTTTCCTTGGCGTCATGGTGTCATATGACCATGTGACCCCGCACGTCATTTGACGCTGGATATTGGGTAAGGGGGAGGCGTGAGCATAGGGGCTGGCAGGCAGGGGCGGCACAGCACAGAAAGTTTGCGTGCCCCTGGTCTAATCAATTGGTTAAGTATTTTACGGCTATTCGTTCAATTAGGTCCAATGTGGGGCTGCACCTTTGAACATAAAGAAAGGTCACATTTACAATATGTTTGTTTACTTTGTATATAACAAACTACGGTTGGCCCCCATTCAATAAAAAAAAAAAAAATCTCTAATGTGGGAGAAAAGTTTTCTCCAGCAAAGGGAACTGGCTTCACAGAGCTTGTGTTTGCACAAATACTGTATACTGAATAGCAGGTTCACTGTAAACTCCCAATACACAGAAATGTATAAACGGAACAGGGCTGAAAATTAGCAGCTTTCATCTTTTTGGTGGGATCCTAACAAATGTGGCAAATGGGCAACATTAAACAAGGTTAGTTTTTGTGAACCACACAATGACGAGGTTTGTTTGTCAGGAGTTTTCTGTGCTATATGTTTTACATTCTGAAAATATTTGTCAGATACATTTGGTGCAGAAATTCCCATTTATATTTATTCCCGACAAAAGTGAGATCGATGTCTTATGACAAGATTGCACTGCATTAATTATTGTAAATGTAAGCAATATCGTTCTCAGTAGCATAATTTTTTGGCTTATCTCTTTGGGCTGTCGCTTTGACTAGACCCTTCGTCTTCTTACCAACCAAAGCACTTGATCAGTCATGAAATACACAGCAACTACTTTGCAGCCCAACACACACTTAGGCACTGGTGTGCCGATATTGTTCTTTAATATCTTAACATGTCAACTTTAACAACTGCTTTGAATAAGACAGGGAACCACAACTAAATAATTTTCAGCTAGGTGTTTAGGCAAAAATTAGCACCTTGACATTTTTTTGGTCAAAGTTCTAGTAGCTGCATTGGACCTGGAGTAGTGTGCAGAGTTTTTAGAAAACAAGAACTCCTACTACTGTATGTGAAATTGTGTACAGAGCACTGTATGAATATGAGAAACATATGAATAAATAGATGTCGTTTGTGACAGGTTGCAGGCCCATTGAACACCGTTTGGCATTTAAATTTTTTTTTTTTTTTAAACAGATATCCCGGATTCCTGAATTGAAAGGCCTTAGGGCTAAATGGAGTTACTCTATTCATCTCAAGAACAGGACAGGGTCCTGTGTTAGGACAGGGGACAAATGAAGCAGATACAGTACTTCTGCAATAATTACATAAAAATTGTCACAATTAAAAAAAAAATATATATAGATAATTCATATCACAAAACATTTTAGTTCAATTACATTTGAAGTGTCACTTTTTCTTAATTTTTAGAAGGCCGATATAAACAAGGTGGCAAAGATTCTTGGATCACTTTACAAAACTTTTATATTGAAAAAAAAAAATGAATCAGTGGTGCCCCACCCCAAGCACATACAATTACACATGAATCGCTCAGGCTTACAAATATTCAGCTTTAAAGTTGCCGTCTTGAAGAAAATGTTGCTAAATGTGTCTAGTAATAATCAGGAAGCAAGCCGGTTAAAAACAGTCATTAATTTTAACTCTTAGAAAGGAACAACCCCAACTGGGGAGAAAACAAACCAAAAAAAAAAACAGTACAGTAATTGGCTTCTTTTATAAAAAAGAAGAAAACATCAACAAAACAAAAATCACCCTTTAAGTAGGATACTTCAAAGGTTGTGATACTTTTTAATAGACCAACATAAATTAATAAATTAAATAATTATTTCATGTAATAATTAAAAATCACACAGTCATCATGTACATAAGCTTTCAAGTCTGCAGATGTCGCTTCATCAGGTGGGACCGCTAGACTGGAGTCTGAAAGACCAGAGAGCCCACCTTATCCAGAGCTTCTTGACGAGTCTCTTTGAAGTAGTGTCCAGCAGTGTCACAAAATGGACAAGGCTTAGCCGATATTCGGTTTCCGCTAATTTTTTCAGAAAAAAAACAGAACTAAAAAAAAAACGGAGCGAAAGAGTAAATAAGCCAGACACTTTCTTGTATAGCATGGTGAAGAGGGGGGGAAGCATGCAGTGGGAATGGCCCCTTTAAGGGCCTCTTTGCAGTGCTAAGCAACACGTTGATGCAGCATGTGGCAGAAAATGTATGTTTTACCCAATTTGGCAGCTCAGAGAATACAGCACTCCTAATAGGCACTGATCTTTGAGAGAAAAAATCCCTACAATTAGGGGGTGGGGAGGGGGAGCATCCATACTTCCGAATGGGAACAAGAAAACAGCAGCATTAATTCACCAGTACCGTGTCTGTGGCACCAAAGGTTAGCTACATATGTAAGGATTACTTTTGCTATTACAGCAGGGCTCTTCTACTAGTTCTCCAAATGTGTCAAATCAGAAAACATTTCAGTAAAAGGTCCCCAACCGTATTGCAATGTAATTTTAGATGCATTTAAAGACATAAAAAATATATTTCAACATACAGCAAATGACCATCACTGATGAGCACATCCACATGTCTCAGACAGGTCTGCAACCCTGCCTTTCCCTGTCATTTCTTGGTGCTTTTACTGCAGCCAAGGATTCTGGGAAATGACATGCAAATTATCACAGTGTCACCTTTTGTTTCAAATCCCTTTGAACAGAAACCCCTATCCGCATTTATAACATGATTGTATGGGTTTACATTAGCTAAACTTATAAGCGAGTTTGAAAAACTGTATTAGTATGAAATTAGCAAGAGCACAATCCAAGAGCCACATCCAGGCCACATTTGGCCCACATGCCACCAGCTGAATATCCCTGTATTACAGGTTTGATTTGCATTGGAAGCCAATACCAGTTACAAGCAGTTGTGTAAACATCAATACATATAGTATAGAAAGAGGAATTGAAACTGCTGAATTATGTAGGAAGCTCTTACTGTTACACGATTGGGAAAGAGTAGACATCACTGATGTACAGTATTAACCTACTCCAGAGGGAAGGCCCCCGGGCTCTGTATTAATGACATTATTTCCAATAGTGCAGTTATAGGATTCTAACTCTTCTTGATCTGCACCAAGGCTTCTTCAAGAGCAAAATCCATTTCTCTATTGCAAATATTTGGTATCAGCCTACAGCCAAAAACGAGTAACCCAGACTTTATTTGGTTAGGGTGTACTGTATATGGGTTGAAAGCATGTTCTGGAAGAATCTGCAACACTGTATAATGATAACAAAAGGTGCTTCCTTGATGAAGCGGATCAATAAGAGTATTCAAACTTGTACAGAGTAGCTAACATTTCTTTTCATGACGGAATGCTAATGGATGACGAAACTGCTACAGTATTTTACATGTGTTTTGATACAAACAGTTTAAGTATGCTTTCCTTAAATTCAAACACTGTAAAGCCTTCTCATATCAAGTCTTACAATATTTTTTTTAAATAATGTGTTTTTTTTTAATGCATCCACAGATTACACAATTATTTAGCAAAATTAAACATTCAACTGTGATACTTCCTGAAATCCCCAACGCAAAACACATACCAAAGTCTGATGTCCTACAGTAGCTATTTTAAAGCGCTATACATGTACACCTTGTTTTAGCCATATCTCAATATTCATTTTTAAATAACGAATGTAAAACCTGAATTAAGCTGTATTACCGTCACTTAAGAGTAGGGGTGCGCATACTGGGGGGCGTGGTGGTTTGAGAGGCTCCACGCTCTTCCCCAAGGCATTTAAATTAAATGCCGGGAAATCGTGTAAGGCCTCTGCAACTTCCCGTACCTTCCCGTACCTTCCCGCAACGCAGCGTCATATGACACAGCAGGGTCATGTGACGGCACGTTGCCATTGCAATGAGACGTCACGTGGCGCTAAAGACAAGGTAAGGAGGGGTGGTGCGAGCAGGGGAAGAGAGCAGGCAGGGGGAAAGTTTACACACCCCTGACAGAGCAACTATGCATATAAATATATAATATACTGATCACAGTTTGCAAACTTTGCATGAAATTATTTAGGGTCTGCTCAGAGAGTAAAATCTTTCAAAACAAAAAGGAAAAGAAAGCTGCCTTTTATTTATTTACATCAAGATCATTTAAATGTGAAAGGTATCAGAATACACATCTTACATACATAGAAAAAATAAAGTGTGCTATGTTTCATATGAAGCTGCAGTAAGTGACCTTTCGAAATGCCATAAATAATTTCCCTCCAGACACAGAATCTGTGTAAGATGAATCCTTTCTGTACATTTCCTTGGAAATCTCTGTTCAAAGGTGGATTTTCCTTTGATTAACTATTTTTTAACATGTAACGTTCAGGAACTTATCTGGACATAATAACTGCAAAGTAATACACCTCTCCAATGAGGGTCAGTAAATGGAAAAAGATGAGAAAGAATCTATCTGGTTCAAGTTTTATTATTATCTATAAAGCATTTCATTATCAGCAAATAAAATAACCCATTTTCTGAGTTGTCCTTTAATCCTTCATAGCTCCCAGTTTGTTCGGTTTTCCCTCAAAAAACACCACCAAGGCATGGTGCTTAAATGTTGTCATCATCTAGCATTTTGTTCACACCTTCACAGAGTCTATGCAGATGGTGTTTGTAAAGTCCAAATGGGTTATACAGAGCAGCCAAAAACTCACAATTTGAAAAGTGGTCAAACACGTTATCAACACGTCCATGAGATTTGGCTGTGAGATGACGCTGGATGACCTCATGAAGCAGCTCGCGGCACTCGTTCAACAATCTGGAGAGCACATTCCGGTCGAAGGTATACTCCACCTGATGAAAGCTGACGACAGTCATGGCCAGCTGATGTACCTTTCGCTTGAATTTTTCCATCATTGCAATCTCATCTTGGTTAAACTGGTTGTTTCTGTAGAGAACCGCCAGCTTTATGACTATTTTGATGAGGTTCTTGATTACTTTCTCCGAATCCTTCTTGCTCTGCGTGTATTCCTTAGTTACTTGATAGAGCTCATCTAACACTTCACCACTTGTGTCATCAATCAAGGAGGTGGCGATATATTTAGAAGAAGCCATTTTGCCAAGAATCTTCTTTTGGGCCTGTACGGCCAGGTTTTTGGAGTTGAAGACATCTGTCGCCACTGAAAGAAAACAAAAATACAGCTAATAAATACAGAGTATAGAAAGAAAAGTAGGATTCAGATTTCTTTTTAATGGGTTCTTAGGTCTTAGAACATAGACAAGCTCAAAATGGTACATATGTGGCTGCAACTAGGGGTAATGATGCCAAGAGAAAAAAAAAAGGAGTAACAAAAGCCAGAGTCACTCCTAAGAGGGAGAGTAGGCCGAGGTAAATAGTCCCCGATTACATGCACTCGCTAGTCTATTTGTGTAACTGCTGCTGTGGGCCAAGGAGATGTTGATTAGCTGTAAAAGGATCTTGTCAAGTGACAATGGGTAAATAGTAGTCCCAAACTGATGATGAATAAACTGCCAGTGAGGTTATATATGGGCTAAAACGACTTTAATAGGGTTGTATGGACGAATATAGATCAAATAAAAAGGGACACAACATATAGAGATCTTAGTGCCCGTCAGGTCGGGCTGTACAGGTGTGAGTGCTATGTATGTAATTGTGCTAATGTCTCTATGCCAGAAGCTACAGGAGAGTCTGGCAGATTTCATGCACGTTAGCAAGGTACTAATAAGCTAGCGCCTTTGTGACGTGCAGCAATTGAATGAGGCTCTCACTGTATACACCTTCATTTATGTTTAAAATGTCAGTAGGAACACCACAATGTAGAAATACACCATCAGAACGGTAGCAGGATAGGCAGCAGTACAAGAAAACGAGTCGAGATCAGTCCGAAGACCGATGGCGAGTACCACTGCCTGCCAATGCCTCAGTAGCTGCTAGTAATACAGAAAGCAGAATCGCTAATGAGTAGCAGGTAGGGCAAGACTGCTCTAGAGCAGTGGTGAGAACGATTAGTATTTCATGTTCCGATTTCACCTGCCACTTTAAATGCAACTACGAGTGGCTATTGCAATGGGTCATTCAGTTTACTTGCTGCCAATTGGCTGACGGGTGCCTGTAGGTGCCGAGAGCTATCCTTTTTCTTAAGGATTAAGGCTACGCTTACAGTGCCGGTGCCGGCGATGTCAGGCTATGGTTGCTGGAAAAATCAAATTAAGATGACTTCCAGCGATCGCGACCAAGCCGTTGCTCTGTCACATTGCGCTTACTAGAAGCTCACGCGGCGGCATTGCATTTGTTTTGACGCGACGCCGCGTCGCTGTCGCCAGCACTATAAGCGCAGCCTTACAACGATCAGACAGGAGGGAAAGTGAGGTATACCCTAATATTACCATACTATTTGCTGCAGCACTGAGATCGTAAGCACCGAAAGAGGGGTCTCACAACCGTAGCTGCACTCGGTGCGAGATATCCCAGCAATTGGCCGTGTTTGTTTGTGTCCCTGTTAGGACCGGTGCAATCTGAACATTAAATACCAATCAGTCTCACCAAATATGGCTACTACCGCTTTTGAGATATATAGATATACAGTGTTCGACAATTATATACATTTACTCGCCCGGGGCGGGTGGATTTAACCCCCGGGCGAGTAAATATTGGCCCAAGCAGCACACATGTGTTTTTCAAATATCCCGCGCTCGCGCTGCTTCTTTTCCCGCGCTCGCGCTGCTGCTTTTCCCGCGCTCGCGCTGCTGCTTTTCCCGCGCTCGCGCTGGAGAAAAAAAAAAAAAAAGCCGGAGGCGGGTTCATGTTGTTGGGGGAGATTACCCCGCCTCCGGGTCTCTGAGCAGTGGCCTCCCTCCTCAGCGCTTCCACTCCTCCCCCTTCCGGCAGCCAGCCCTTCCACGCCTATCTGCCTCAGGCCCCTGCAGGGCCATCTGTCGCCCCCCCCTCCCTCCCATCGGGCCATCCCCCCCCCCCCTCCCACCCATCGGGCCATCCTCCCCTCCCCCTCCCACCCATCGGGCCATCCTCCCCCCCTCCCATCGGGCCATCCGTCCCCCCCTCCCATCGGGCCATCCGCCCCCCCCCATCCCATCGGGCCATCCGCCCCCCCTCCCATCGGGCCATCTGCCCCCCCCTCCCATCGGGCCATCCGCACCCCCCTCCCATCAGGCCATCCGCCCCCCCTCCCATCGGGCCATCCGCCCCCCCCCTCCCATCGGGCCATCCGCACCCCACTCAGCCTCCCCTCGTATCGGGCCATTCGCCCCCCCCCCTTTCATCGGGCAATCCATCAGCCCTGCTCTTCTCCTGCTCTGATGGCCAGCTCAGATGTTAGCAGGGGAAATCCCCTAACCGGAGCTACTCCCTGCTCTAAACAGGGGAAATCCCCTAACCGGAGCTACTCCCTGCTCTAAGCAGGGGAAATCCCTCACCCGGTGCTGCCCCCGCTGCCATGTGCGACCCCTCCTGCCGTGTGGGGGGCCCACTGCCGTGCAGGTGAGTGTTTGTGTGTGTAAGTGTGTGTGAGTGACAGACTGTGTGTGTGTGTGTGTGTGTGTTTGTCTGTCTGAGTGAGAGTGAGTGTCTGTGTGTCTGTGAGTGTGTCACCCTCTCTCTCTCTCTCCCTGTGTCACCCTCTCCCTGTGTCACACTCCCTCTCCCTGTGTCACCCTCTCCCTGTGTCACCCTCTCCCTCTCCTTGTGTCACCCTCTCCCTGTGTCACCCTCTCCCTGTGTCACCCTCTCCCTGTGTCACCCTCTCCCTGTGTCACCCTCCCTCTCCCTGTGTCACCCACCCTCCCCCTGTGTCACCCACCCTCTCCCTGTGTCACCCTCCCTCTCCCTGTGTCACCCTCCCTCTCCCTGTGTCACCCTCCCTCTCCCTGTGTCACCCTCCCTCTCCCTGTGTCACCCTCCCTCTCCCTGTGTCACTCACCCTCTCCCTGTGTCACCCTCTCCCTGTGTCACCCTCTCCCTGTGTCACCCTCTCCCTGTGTCACCCTCTCCCTGTGTCACCCTCCCTCTCCCTGTGTCACCCTCCCTGTGTCACCCTCCCTCTCCCTGTGTCACCCTCTCCCTGTGTCACCCTCTCCCTCTCCTTGTGTCACCCTCTCCCTCTCCTTGTGTCACCCTCTCCCTCTCCGTGTCACCCTCTCCGTGTCACCCTCTCCCTGTGTCACCCTCTCCCTGTGTTACCCTCTCCCTGTGTCACCCTGTCCCTGTCACCCTCCCTCTCTGTGTCACCCTCTCCCTGTGTGACCCACCCTCTCCGTCTCCCTGTGTCGCCCTCTCCCTCTCTCTGTCACCCTCTCCCTCTCTCTGTCACCCTCTCCCTCTCTCTGTCTCCCTCTCCCTCTCTCTGTCTCCCTCTCCCTCTCTCTGTCTCTCTCCCTCTCTCTGTCTCTCTCCCTCTCTCTGTCTCCCTCTCCCTCGCTCTGTCTCCCTCTCCCTCTCTGTCTCCCTCTCCCTCTCTCTGTCTCCCTCTCTCTCCTCTGTCTCCCTCTCCCTGTCTCCCTCTCTGTCGCACTCTCTTCTTCGCTCTCTCTGTCGCACTCTCTCTTTGTCTCTCATTCTCTCAGTGTGTGTCTCTCATTCTCTCTTTCTCTCTCTTTCTCTGTGTGTCTCTCTTTCTCTGTGTGTGTGGGTGTGCCGCTCTGTGTGTGTGTGTGTGTCTGTCTGTCTGTCTCTCTCTGTGAAGCGCTGACGTCCAGACACTGGTTAAGGACTTCAGGAAACTAGTCATTCACATCTGGCTTTTATTTCTAGATCCGACATACAGTACACACACACACGTCTAATTGTAGTATAATGTAATACAATAAATACATTTATGTCAAAAATGAATGTTGTTCTGACTAGGAATTTATTAAATGTATTTTATTTATATATTTTATTTTAAAGCGGGGTTGGGGGCGGGACTAGGGGCGGAGTTGGGGGCGGGACTAGGGGTGGAGTTGGGGGTGGGACTAGGTGGCGAGTAGATTTTTTGGTTGGGCGAGTAGATTTTTGGGTGATTTGTCGAACACTGTAGATATAGATATATATATATAGATATATCTATATATACATTTATATATATATTAACAACTTTACAAACTATGAAGTTGGATTTAAAATAAATTAATAACATCTAACTTAACATAGGCAGCCGCACACCGCTTCTATAGAGAGGATATCGAAATTTGGTTACAATTGAGAAGTTTGAAACTGCAGATCAACATTTTTTGTGCATCAGAGAACATAGATACACATTAGCTGAACAACTATTCTGTAAAAAAAAAAAAAAGAACAAATGTGTGCTTAACAAGTTATTTGCATAAAATGATTTACCTAAATTTAGCTACATTTACCCAATTTGTTGATCTCTACGGTTTATGTGAAGATGCAACTACACTATAAAGATGCACTTAGCCATGTACATGTAGTCCTCGTTATCTGATGTTTCACTGTACAATGGATGGCATATCCAACGTTTAGAAAGCCTCCCTAAGGGCCGTTTTTCTACACCGGAATGCGTTATCCAACGCTCGCCGCCACTGATTAACATTGGACTCACTTTACAACGGTTTCACTATCCAACGCTACTTCCAGAACGGATTCTGTTGAATAACCGAGGACCGCCTGTACAACCAAATTAAACTACAGTAGACTTCGAAAGATACCTTTTTAAAAAGTATTATTTAAATTACTTTTAAAACCACGAAACACATTACCACCATCATTGGTTCAGTTTGGTCCTATGTGAAACTTCACCTTCAGTCATTTCATAATGACAGCTCGAACAACTGATCCTGTGCTACACCTTGACAGTGTAATCATCAATCTCCACTTTTCAAAGAAATGCACGATTGATGTAGCTCTGAATGGGTTTGGAGATCAAAGTTATGAAGTGGAGTGAAGTTGGCAGCATGTTTTAGTATAGCAATACATCATGGAAGGCACAATACAAATCACTTATCAGGTAACCCGTTAAGAGATCAAACGTGAATGGATGGAAAGGATTTGGCAGAAATCATACATTAGTCTGGTCCAAGTTGAACTTTATACCTACACATTCCAATAACATCACAATACTGTACAGATGCCATTTTCTCCCTATCGTGCCAAAGAGAAAAAGGTCATATAGGTAACACCCAGATGAGGGTTGCTCTTGAAATTCTCACTGTCATAGTTAGACATCCCACCCACAAAGTTAACAATTCAAGAAAAAATATATCAAATAGCAATGATGCAAATTGCTTTTACACAAATCTACCAAACGGCACTTTTGCAGTTTCACTTCTTTGCATGGACGAATTACAGGAAATTGCATTCCTGACTAAGCTTTTTACCAGCCGCAGTGCACTGATCCTGTCAGCTGACAAGAAGAATGAGGAAAGAAACATTTCTTGACAAACTGTAGTGAGAATGAGAAACTGGTACAATGCAGGTCCAAATTTCCACTTGACCATTTTTCCACAGTAGATCTGGCACGGTATATTCATACCAGTAGGTCACCAGTTCAGCAGCAGGTCTGACATACTGTACAGTACAGTGCCCAGAGTGTGTAGATTGTGAAGCTGCAGGCCACAGCAGAAACTACCTTCATATTCCCCCTTTTTCACGCTGCTGATCACATACTTTACTGGTGAAATAATCCACTAGTTCTATTTTTGTTTCTGTTTAGAAACACTGGTGTAAAAGACGTTTCGAATAGGCGCGTATTGTGATATTTTTTGTAAATTAAATCTACTTTTAAATGCACACCTAATTGCTGCAAGTTTGCAAAGGCTAGCCAAGGACTTGCTTTTTCATGTATAAGGCTTTAAAAACTATCATAAAATGCATTCTGATTTTTAATTTTTTTTTAGCTTTCTGCATTAAATTACTGCGGTCATCAACATAGCTCACAAAAATGGACAGCAATTGAATGCATTATCCACATCTTCAATACATAATCCAAATGCTATTACAGCCATAAAACAGAGAGGGGAAAACCACATCACACAACAGAAAGGCACGGTCTGGATCACACATCCAGGATTCGGCTTCAAATCATACAGTATAAAAACTAACCAATAAACAACACAACCCCTTTCATCCATTTGCTTTAGAGACTTGCAAAACTTACAAGATTGTATGTTATTTTAAACAATGCTTGAAATAGTTTTGGCTGTAAACATAAGGCACTTTAAGGTAAAGAGAAATACAATAATTTCACAAAACTAGATTGTCACGGGAGACCAGGATTATCACACCAGGGATCGATTCGCCAGACACGACAAGAGAGTTATTAAAATGAATTTATTGGAAAAAAGGTATCTACAACGGTCAGTACCTAAAACTTACACCTGGGGTAACTGGGAACCACCCTATAGACCGAGGTGCGGGGACCCCCGTGAGGAAGTTTTCCCCATTCTGCTCCCATGCAGTGTGTAGCAAGCACTGCTTCAAAAACCCCAACAGACTGACACTCCGGTGCTTAGGACTCTCAGACCTGTTACTGGCTCTGTCCGGAACCACCTGGAACCAACTCTGACTGGAATTCCCCTTATAACTCTTAACTGGAATAGAACCAACAGGGCCTCCCTCCTCACCTTTATACCTCATGCCACAACATGGAAACATTAATGGAGGGATAAGGACAGGTGCCTTCAATATGACCCAGGCCCTGATTGGTGGGTTTATAACAGGCAACATTAAAAAAAAAAGAAACATGAAAACAGTAACATGGAAATGTCACATGAAACTTGCAACGTTTCTCTTGAACACAGAGTTAACCCCTGGTCCCTGAAACACTGGAACCAGGCTGCATAATACATAGATATACAGTAGGGCCCCACTCATAAGGCGGGTTCCGTTCCATGGCGCCACCGCAAAGCACTGAAAAGCGGAACCGGCGATTTTCGTCGTGTCCTATCCTTCTGCGCATGCGCAGACTTGCAGTCCCCCGTTCTGCGCATGCGCAAACTCGGTTGCTCCCCCTTCTGCGCAGAATGATGTGCATACATGGCGGCTCCCTTCTCTGTGTCGCCATATCGCTGAGAAGCGGGGCTCTACTGTATATATAATATAAGACAAATTTTTTAATGACAGGTAGGGGTAATGGCGGGCTTGACCTTTATTAAAAGCAGTCACATCTACCCCTACCATCACATAGATAACATAAGGGTATACAGTTAAAACAAACAAAATAACGTGTGTAGCTCGTTTCAATGGCCCAGTTATGGAATAGTTGAGGTTGAAAAAAAGACATACAGTATGTCCATCAGTTAGTTGTTCAAGTATCACAAAGATTTATCTAACCTCTTGATTTGTCAAGTTTCCAATGGAATAAAATGTATTTATATACAATTTGAACACACAATTTAATGGCGATTGAAATATAATTCCAGAAATGTTGGGTAAGATGGAGAGGAGTAATATGGCACTGACAATATCCTAAAAATAAAGCTGCCTACACAATCTACAGTAAGTCAGTGGAGACCAAACTTTTGCTTCTGCGTCCCCCTGTCTTGTCTGCACCGGTGCTAAACGCCCCCCCCCCCCCCCCCAGAGCTGTGTCAAATGTCGTTGCGGCATCATTTAACGTGTGTGACGTCACATGACCCTGCAGCGTCATTTGACGCCAACGTTGCCATGGCGACGCGTGACACAGTCTGAATCACGGTAAGTTGAGAGTTGCTGAGGTCTCACGCATTCCCCCGGCATTTAATTCAAATGCCTTGGAGAAGAGCGTGGGGCCTCGGCAACCGCTGTGCCCCCCCCCCCAGAAAAATCTCCCGCCCACCAGTTTGTGCACCCCTGATCTAAGTGACACTGATGCTCTATCAGAAATCTGGGGAAAAGCTAGAGTAACAATGCTCATAAAAGACTGTTTCGGTCAATAAAATATATTTTCCTCGAAACGCAGTTAAAGATTAGTCACAGAGTAATAAAACTGCTCTTGTGATGGTTTACTGAACAGATCAATTATAAAGCATCAGTCTTAATAAACCAAACAAACGAGTTCATAGTCTTGTCTGAAAACAGATCCTCAAATTCTACAGAATAAGTATTAAAAAAGATTAATGGGTCTAAGTCAATGGTGAGGCACAGTGTCTGGTTCTGTTGAAATGAGGCCTTCAACTTGCACAAGCCCTGCAACCCTATTCATACGTGAGACCCATGTAAGATAAGGGGCTTATAAAATGAAACCAAAGCACTAACAGCATGTTGGCTCTAGCAGAAACATACAAATAGAATATGCACAATGAATCCGATATTTCATTGCAATCTTCTGCTGCATGCAGTATAATCATAAAAAATACTCTTTTTGCAGGGACACCTAAAAATGGTCATAGTAATTCATATCTAATTAAGCAAAGGAAACGATTACATTGTTGCATTTGCTTAATTGAACTACTAAAAGTTAAAGTGTATATAAATTGTATGGCCAATTTCCCTTTTAGATTGTAAACTCTACAGGGCAATAATGCATGCACAATTCTATACACAGTACAGTGCTGGGTACACAGTCAGCCCTATACAAAAGGAAACATTTATGTTATTACTCTACAATATGTGGGACAATACCTTTAAAGAGCTCTTGACAAAACTACAGAAGCAGAGTGTGCAACGAGAATCCATAACAATATATAGATCTAGATTTATGCCTTGGAGAAGGTTTTTGGAATACTCCGCACAAATGTAATGTGCACACTTACGTCACAATTATAATAAAGGATAAAACTCTCACTGTTTTAAGATACAAAACACTAGTTGGGCTATGTTTACAGAACTGTGATGGCAGTTAGTATGAAAGGTAATCTTTCTGACCGTGTGTCTTCTTATAACAAGCAGTGTGTGTTTTTGGTGGCAATTATATAAATTAACTTCCAATTATCAGCAATAACCTCTGACATGCTCAGCTTTCTTTACAGGGCATACCATATCACATCCCAAATGATTTCCAGCCTAGAAAAAAACGTTCATGGTCGCGATAATAAATGAAAAGTGCACAGCCAGGAATAGTCATTCCAGGGATTTCTGTGTTCATCCGTGCTAAAGGTGTTAAAAAAAAAAAAAACTACAATATTTCCTTACAATAATAAATGCTCCAACACACTAAAATGTATAGGCTATATATCTTTTACAAAGCGATAAATATAATTAAATGCAATAAAAAAACATTTTTTTAAGTGTTCTTTTGGGTCATAGACAGGTAATCTTTTCCATATGTCCAAAAAATGCATCACTGACAATATGATTAAAAGATATCCCCGCCATTGAATGCAAGACTGTGTGAGATAGTTAAGAATTCGGTTACACTAGCAAGCAACTCATTTGCAGCCATTTGTTATCTGCAGCTGTTACCAGGCTGTTTCAATCTTCCATGTGTCAAAATCCGGATCACATACACACGTCTGCTATAAGTCCCATGATTGCCATTGAAATTGGAAACAAAGGCGTGCTTCTTACACACATTTCATACCTCGAAACAAGTACATGCATGTTAAGCCTCACTTCTGTATACGGAATCTGGAATCTAGAAGTCATTGTTTGAATGCCAGGGCTATTCTAGTCAACTGCAAAGTTAAAAACCAAGGATGCTATACAGCAAGTCCCCTTTGGCTTTTGTGCAAGTTTCATTCCATTATGCTTGGGATCTGGAGCTAGGAAGTAGTGAAACCTGTAATTCTGAAAGATGAAAGGCATCCAATAATCCATATTGAAAAAAAACTGCCCCTCAAGTACAACTCCATATTTGCATGTAAATAAACATGCTAAAAATACATCAAATAAGAAAGCATATCCTAAAGCTTTCATTTTTCTTTACGGAGACAGTTATTGTTCTTTTAATCAAGGACAATTTTATGTTGATTTGCAACGCAATTATAACCGATATCTATAAATTAAAATCCTCTACTATACTCTTTGCCAGCTACTTGCAAAGACCATGGTGAATCCCATCTTTTTTCACTGTGAATTATTTTTTTGTATTGAGTTTTCAGGAGGGAGGGGGCACAATAAGCAAAAAAGGGTTATGGGTTAAACGTAACATGGAGAAATAATTGGGATGCCACTTAGATAGTATACAGTAAGATACGGTTTGCCCAGTACAGGGATATTATGCAAATTGTTTAATGCGTAGAGGTCCTATCTGATCCTTTACTACACCAGGTTTTGGTCCATTGGTTTGATTTATATAGTACGGCTTTCTGCTGAACACATAACCATGTACTTCAATGAACCAATAAATAATCTTTTTGGGTATTGACCCCGGTTTATAGAGTTAGTAGATTTGTATTGTGAGTGAAGGAGGTTTCCGCTGAGAACCATAGACCTCTGGAATTTATTCATATTATCATTGCGGAATGCAGTCATCTTTTCAAATAGAATCTTTTTTTAACAAGAACAGAGCAGCAGTTACTGCTTAAAAATGTGCAATTATTAAAATGCTATTAGCACCTGCCTGACTGTAATAAAGAAAGGAGACGTGACAATTTGCTCATATACTGATATACAGCACATGCAGACGTTTTCCCCACTAGCAAGGATATGTTGTTGCAAAAAAGGATTACTGATGGAGACTTGCCCTTTGTGCTCCCTTTGTTCTCTTTAATAGTGCAGCGATAATGTGCCATAGGCAGTTTACTAGAAGCAGGTCTGTCACTAGCATGCTTGTGGAAAAAAAACAAAAAGAATCTTCCCTAAACACAACTGTCTACCATCTGCCTTAAACAGGCCACAACAGATTATAGCAAGACTTGTTGGATACCTTTGGTCATAGGACCAGTGCTTTCTAACACCATCAGCATGAGACAAGTGACCTTCATTCATCACTCAAAGCAGAACTGAGCTTCCTTGGTATTTATCAAAGGGATATATATCGGATTAGATTTCTGGAATGCAAAGCTTGATCCATGAGTACATATGGAGTGTCTGTTTCTCATGAGACTTACATTTATTTCTCTGTGCATGCTGCACCTTTGGGAGTCAACCTTTCTTTAACTCCAGATTGATAAAAAATAAAATATATTTAATTCGGAGCAGAGGATATATGGGGGTTGCCCAGACTGGACAAGTCAATATAGCGATTATTATATTGTATGTCGTATTTCATAACCCCTTCAGCTTACTTCGCCCCAAAGGCAGATGTCTGAAAGGGTTCCCAAGAGCTGCTCCTCTCTGCACAGAACCAGCGTGCCAAGGGTTAGCGATTGCTTACTGCTATGTGTTTCCCCAGCACATTAACTTTTAACCTCGTCCGTAACTATTACATAGCAATCATGTGTAGCCCCGGTCCCCTTGGGCTCCCAGAGACCCCCCTTCTTGCCTTAAGTGCGGTCGCGGGTACCGCTGGAGTCAGCGACGGACCCGCCGGGTGTCCGCAAAGATGGGGGCCAGAGCAGAGAGTGCTCCGATGCTCTGGAGGCTCTGCGGCGCATCCGGATAGCGGGGGCTGCCATTTTAAGTTGCGCATGCATGCGCAGAAGTCAGGCAGCCAAGTAAGGGCTTTGCGCATGAATGCCAGAGAGAGCGGCGGCCATTACAGGTTTACACAGGCGCAGATAGCGCACGCGGCCCTAATGTTAAAGAGGTCCTGAGAAGACTACAATTCCCAGCAGCCTCTGGGGGCTGCACTTTCACCCAGATCACATGCTGCATTCATGAATCAATAATCTTCTCAAGATCTACCCAGAGGACTATTTCCAGAAGTCCACATCAGCACGGCTCCCCTTCGAAGACAAGTGAATGTTCATTTGTGAAAAGGCGTTCAGAGCCTCAAAAGGAACCTCACAGAAGCCCCTGTCTTGGCTTGCGCCAATCCCGAGCATTCTACATGTGGATGCAAGCTTCAACGGGCTGGGAGCAGTGTTGCACCAAAAATATCCTACTGGTCTTTACCCCGTAGCTTATGTGAGCCGTAGCTTGACCCCCAGCAAGCAAAATTACACCGACCACAAGCTTGAATTCCTCACTCTCAAGTGGGCAATTGTTGACAACCTCCACGACTACTTGTATGGAGTTGCCTTCGAAGTACGCATGGACAACAACCCGTTGACGTACATCTTGACGTCCGCCAAACTGGATGCCACGGGCCACCAGTGACTGGCGGCCCTCTCGAACTATCAGTTCACCCTCACGTATATACCGGGGCCCTGTACATCGGAGCAGATGCTCTGTCCAGAAGACCGGGACAGAGTACAACACCAGACAACGGTATCTGGGAAGAAATCCCTGTACTAGGGATATGGGCCATGTGCTCGACTGCCGCCATAGTGGAGGACAAAGTGGGGTTCTCAGAGGTAATGGTTGCTGACTCACTGGGATGCCAATCCCAGGCCCTCCCTGCCATCTATTGCCACCCAGATGGCATGAATATCACCACAGACAAAATCATCGCCTAGAAAGAACTGGCACTGTACCAAATACGGGATCATGTGGCTGGAGCTATCTGCCAGGCCATTCAGCAAGACAAGCCCACATTGTTGAAACATGCTCCCACCGACATGGTCGCTGTAATAATGCGAGAATGGGACAAGTTTGAGATCGGAAAGGGTCTACTCTATCGGGTGGTTTCATAGAAGGCAGCAGGTTCTACCCAGGAACCTCCAGCATATGGTCCTACGATCACTACACGATGACCATGGGCATCTGGGAGTGGACAAGACCTTCGGCCTAATCCGAGACCAGTTCTTTTGGCCTAGAATGAGAGAGTCGGTACCGATGCTCACGGTGCATACAACGGAAGACCCTGCATACCGAGCAGCTCCAATGGCTCATCTGAAGAGCTCCCCTGGACTTCGTATGTATGGCTTTCCTATGTATTGAACCAGATTCAAGGGGCATCGGAAATGTACCAGTGATCACGGATCACTACCCTCGCTATGCCTAAGCTTTCTCCACCAAAGACCAGAAGGCCATCACGGTGGCTAAGATCTTATGGGAACGGTACTTTGTGCACTACAGGCTACCAAATCGTCTACACTCAGAACAAGGGCGAGACTTTGAAAGTAAGTTCATCCGGGAGTTGCTAATGCTATTAAATATCGACAAGTCCCGAACGACTCCTTACCATCCGGAGGGAGGATCAACTGGACTCTCCTCGATATGCTTGGCACTCTAAAGCGCTCTCAGAAGAATGAGTGGAGCAAACACGTGGAGTCATTAGTGCATGCCTATAATTGCACCCGACACAAATCTACAGGATTCACTCCCTACATCCTAATGTTCGGGCGAGAAGCCCGGCTGCCTGTGGATATACGTCTGAGGGTATCTACAGACGTGGTACCCAACAGTACGCACTTCAAATACGTACAACCGCTCCAAGAAAGCCTGCAATGAGCCTACCAACTAATGGAGAAAGCATCAGCTCATCTGAATGCCTGTAACAAATGGCACTATGACCACAAGGTCCACCATTGGGAAATTCATCTTGGGGGCGCCGTTCTCATCCACAATCTAGGGATCCCTGGTAAACACAAGCTGGCCGACCGCTGGCGCGACGGAGTATTTGAAGTGGAATTTCAGATGCTGGGCCTCCCTGTCTACCGCATACGTGATAGGGATGACAAGGTAACGGTCTGGCACCGCAACCACCTCCTGCCTATCCCGCAAGTGGGGGATAACGACCCCAAAATAGACACTGTACCATTGGCTGGTGAGCGAGAGGGATCTGAAGAAAACTCAGAATCCATGATGGAAACTAACAAGGATCCTATGGAAGGATTCTCTTCTAGAAATCAAGGGGCACCTTCCGAAGGAGTAATAGGTTCAGGCCACAGGCACCTGTATCAATGGCTCCAATGAGCCCTCCTCTGGACCCCAGGAGTCCAAGTTTTATACCAGCCAGAGACATTTCAGAGACTGTTGTACCTTCTATGAGAGCCCGAGCCTCAAACTTATGACTACTACTCCCCAGAGGGAGTTGCTGAAGAGCTTCGCAGAAGCCAATGAGTAAGGCACCCTCCCAGTGGGGTAGCCTTTGATTCGTTATGGGCACCCCACTACGAATCTCAGCAGTGGTCTCGGAGCAAAATACGGTCTGTGATTGTTATGTTCACTGAATTATATAATCTGGTTTAAATTTATTTGCCATGTTAAGTTGTACGTGTACCACTGCATTTTTATTATATAACTTATGTTTATAGTTATGTTGTTCCCAAGCGGGGACGTTGGTTCTTTCACCAGGGGGAGAATGTGGCCTGGTTCCCCCTGGGTCTTCCTTGGCTCCCTGTACCTTAGATGTGGATTCTGGGGCAAGGGCCAGTGGCGTGCGGGGGAGGATGTAGGAGCGCTGCGGGAGTTGGAGGGGCCACCGGGTCGCCAGAGGTCCGCAGTGGTTCCCTTCGCAGGGCTTCGCCATCTTAATCAGCCGAGCTTGCGCAGTGGAAACTCACGCATGCCCAGAGTGCCCCGGTAGTGGCGGCCATTTCAGGAGTAGGGGTGCATACGCAATGCAAGCGCAATAGCAGCGGCCATTACTGCTTAGCTCCACAGGGGGACTACATGCCCCAGAAGCCACTGGGGCTGCAGATCACATGTTGGCCAACAGCCAATAGGGCTGCCAGAATCCCCTGCAGCAGAAGAGATGCATTTGGCGCGCTCTGCACACCACATCAGTCGGAAGGGTATTGGTGACAGAGAAGGTAGGCCCTGAGACCCAAACAGATTGTGGCTGCTTCAGGGACAGGCCCCTTTAGATAGGGACACTGCCCCAATTAGAGCCTATAGTGTCAGGGACTCTCTTCACGGTGGGACTCTCCAACCGGAGTCCACCCGACAGAGGCGGATGCCATAGTTGACGGAGTGGGACCACACGGGACCTTTCATCAGCTGGTGGTACCGGGCGCCGGAGCACCCGGCCAGTAAAGCGCACCACAAGCAGTCATCCTAGACACATTGGAATTGGAGAGGGGGATAATTATTTTTTTTTTTTTTAAGTGCCATGTGGACCGCTTCTTTAACTAGACCTCCAGTTCTACCTTATTATTGATATGTAAACCACTGCTACACTGCCTCACAATATTTTTTTCTTTTTGCCAAACAAAAGTATCTGTTAAATTAGTTCGATTTGAAAGTTACAAGTTTCAGTTTCTTTTTTTTTTAAGTCAATTCTTCCAGCTCCTACATTTAACATCCAGAGATCTCTGAAATGTGCTGGTCTGCATTGCAGTTCAGGCTCTTTGACCCAGAGTTACAGAAATAGCAAACACATAGTTCTAAAGGTGTAGTTGAGATATTTTATGTATATTCACACTTAAGTGTTGCAGTTGATGTGTCGGCTAGTGACTGTTCTCATAATTTACCATGTTGGAAAAATATTTTGATAATGTTCAAATGTATGTGTTCATCATACCTATTTAAAGGAAGAATCTGTCATGGTAAACTTTCTAAAAATACTAGAGGATACTACACATAAGCCATACATTTATGATGGAATGACATTTTATGGTCATGTCCAAGAATGGGTGCAGTGTGTGTGTATGTATATTTAAAAATATGTACAGTATATTCATTTAAAAAAATCTGAAACATGACACGAAACAAGAAATGAAATATGGGTCAAGATAGGGTGCATACTATCCAAAAAGTAAAAAAAAAAAAGCAAAACAGGACAGGTACTGAGATTTATTAGTGCAATGTTTCGGTTACTACTGGACCTTGAGAAAGCTTCCAGCAGGGATCGAAACATTGAGCTAATAAATCTCACTATTTTTTAACATAGGAGTGCCTGTCCTGTTTTGATATACAGTTGTGTGAAAAAGACAGTACACCCTCTTTGAATTCTATGGTTTTACATATCAGGACATAATAACAATATTCGGTTCCTTAGCAGGTCTTAAAATTAGGTAAATACAACCTCAGATGAACAACAACACATGACATATAACACTGTGTCATGATTTATTTAACAAAAAAAATGGAGAAGCCATGTCTGAAAAACTAAGTACACCCTTACTGCTTCCATAGGAATTAAGATGCTAAGTAGCAGACAGGTGCTGCTAATCAAATACCCTTGATTAATTGATCAACAGCAAGTGTGACCACCTCTATAAAAGCCAAAGTTTTAGTAGTTTGCTGGTCTGGAGCATTCAGGAATGTGTTAACATAATGCCAAGGAGGAAAGACATCAGCAATGATCTTAGAGAAGCAATTGTTTCTGCCCATCAATCTGGGAAGGGTTATAAGGCCATTTCCAAACAATTTAAAGTCCATCATTCTACAGTGAGAAAGATTATTCAAAAGTGGAAAACATTCAAGACAGTTGCCAATCTTCCCCGGAGTGGACGTCCCAGCAAATTCACCCCAAGGTCAGACCGTGCAATGCTCAGAGAAATTGAAAAAAAAAACCCAAGAGTTACATCTCAGACTCTACAGGCCTCAGTTAGCATGTTAAATGTTAACGTTCATGACAGTATAATTAGAAAAAGACTGAACAAGTATGGTTTGTTTGGAAGGGTTGCCAGGAGAAAGCCTCTTCTCTCTAAAAAGAAAATGGCAGCACAGCTTAGGTTTGCAAAGTTGCATCTGAACAAACCACAAGACTTCTGGAACAATGTCCTTTGGACAGGCAAGACCAAAGTGGAGATGTTTGGCCATAATGCACAGCACCATGTTTGGCGAAAACCAAACACAACATAGCAGCACAAACACCTCATACAAACTTTCAAGCACGGTGGTGGAGGGGTGATGATTCTGGCTTGTTTTGCAGCAACAGGACCTGAGAACCTTGGAGTCATTGAGTCGACCATGAACTCCTCTGTCTACCAAAGTATTCTAGAGTCAAATGTGAGGCCATCTGCCCAACAGCTAAAGCTTGACCAAAATTGGGTCATTCAACAGGACAATGATCCCAAGCACACCAGCAATTCTACAACAGAATGGCTGAAAAAGAAAAGAATCAAGGTGTTGCAATGGCCCAGTCAAAGTCCAGACCTCAACCCGATTGAAATGCTGTGGCAGGACCTTAAGAGTGCTGTGATTAAACAAGTGCCCACAAACCACAATGAACTGAAGCAACGTTGTAAAGAAGAGTGGGACAAAATTCCTCAACAACGATGTGAGAGACTGATAAAGTCATACAGAAAACGATTACTTCAAGTTATTGCTGCTAAAGGTGGTTCTACTAGCTATTGAATCATAAGGTGTACTTCGTTTTTCACACATGGCTTCTCCATTTTGGCTTTATTTTTGTTTAATAAATCATAACAGTGTAATATGTCATGTGTTGTTGTTCATCTGAGGTTGTATTTACCTAATTTTTAGACCTGCTAAGGAACAGATGATTGTTATTATGTCCTGATATGTAAAACCATACAATTCAAAGTGGGTGTACTTTCTTTTTCACACCACCGTATATGCCTACCCAGCCAAGAAATATTTCAAGGCAAGTGTAAACCAACCGCACACTGATGATACCCATCAAGGTTGAAACATGTCTGTGAGTGGTTTGTACTTGCTTTGCTAGTCCCATGCTGTGCTTAAAAGCTGTGTGAATGGCGATGCATCATCTTAAATGGGCTCCATGTGAATGGATATTCCAGGCAAAAGGTGACACATTGTGTGCTCATTTGCGTGTCATTTCCCAGAATCCCTTGCTGCAGTGGGAGCACTGTATGCTTGGTGATAATGGTTGAAACGCAGGGTTGCAGACCTGTCTAAGACATGTGAATGTGCTCACAAGTGATATTCTTTATTGGCTATATATATATTTTGTTTTGTTTTAATATATACAGCCTTTGATTACCTTTATAGAAAACGAATTACCACAAACAGGAAAGTGTTGCTAAGATGTTTCACTGCTGGGGACATGCGCTAAAACCAGCTATAGAAATCAAAAGATTCTCAGTATATTAAAACTCATTACAAATGGCATTAAGAGTGGAATTTTAAAACAGAAAATGTAGAAAGCATGATCTAATACTACAGAGCTGATTTTTTTTATAAACACAAGTACTGATATTGTATGGATTGCTCCTTTAATAGGAAGCTTGCAGCAGCTTTTATTCAGATCAAGAGAGACACTGATAGGGATGCCAACAGAATTCAGATTTTCCAAACAAGTTGATGCAGTCAGATTATTTCTCCATTCCCTGGCTCATTAGTTGTGAAGCTACTTTAAATGATGTGGTTATTTAGAATAGCTAAGCGATACGTGGCACAGTTTCAATTCCTCCTAAATCCAGTCACTCAAATACAACCATCACATTCACAATGTGTCACTTCCTTTTGCCAATATGCCATCTGCCCAAACATATATACGGTATGTAGCACTCCTCATTAATAAAAAAAACATGAAACCTCTTACTTCCACGTGTCAGCATTTTCACAAGCGATAACAACATTTTTGCGGCATTACAGATCGTTAGTTTATCAAGGCACAGGAATACCCCAAGAATAACACAATGGGGTCACTCTTAGTTCTCAGTAGAAGGTGAAAAAAAGAATCCGGTGCTAGAACAGGTAGAGAGATGAAAATACATATAAAGAAAGTTGTAGCACTCAAGAAGAAAGCAAACGGTTATTAACCAAAAATTAACCTTTCAATCAACCCTTCGTCTGGTACAAGAAAGCATTAGAATACTATTACCAAATACAGATCCAATTACATGTTGGGTAGGTATTAATTTGGGGCAGAAAAACAAATGAATAAAGTTTTGATGCAGAATACAAAAGCTATGTACCATAGGCAAGATTGATACTATGAAACTAGGAATGTTCCACTTTCAGCCCTCACAATTTAATTCAACTTCGATACCGCTGATGATTTCAAAGAAAATTAGTGGGGATGACAAATTGGAGAGAGGGCTAGGAAAAAAACATAGGAAGAGAGGGGACAAGGATTATGGAAGCAAGATTTACTTTATATTGCCGTTTACGTGCCATTTCACTACTTAGGCTGAGTCCATAGAGACTGCAGCCGTGCGGAGGCGCACGGAGGCTGAGGGAAAGCGGGTGCTTTCCCTGGCCTTAGTGTGCGTGCCATCCGGGGCGTGTCTGGGGGCGGGCCAGTGATGTCATGGAGCTGGTTCGCCCTCATTGGGCGAACCGCTCATGTGACCGGCCCTCCGCTCCCCTCAGCGCCAAAACTTAAATTGAGCTGTCGCCTCCGCACACCTGCGGAAGCGCCTCCTAAAGCCGCCCTCATTTAGTGTGCCGGGGTAAGTCCGCTGCCTCAGTGGCTAAGCGCTGACCATGCCCGCGGCCTTAGAAGTGTGACAGCCTGACTTTAAACTTCTATTGTGTAATCACAAAGCAACTTGTTACATTTATTTTGACAATAACAGAAAATAAAAATCACTTTTTTTCATTGGAATAGAGACATTTGCAGATGGTGTCTTTATCTGTCGCTGTATGGTAAGAAAACAATGCACAAAGCATGTGATGCTAAAAGTAGATCTTCTAAAAGAAATTAGCATAAGGACTCCACAACATGAGTCTACAGGACCTGAATTTCTAGTTTTATATTACTCTTTTGTCAAAGTGACATAGAATTCCCAGAGACTTGCCCCAATGGAGAAGGGTAATGAAATGCACAAGACCGGACATACCGGTTTTAGATATCTAATGGCAATCTGAAATTTCTGTAACCTCTTAACTACAGTACATTTCACCTACTGTATATAATAAAGAGCAGTGCTGCTCAGCACATACAGGCCCCTATTCAATATTCACTCTTCTCCAGCACTCTGAACACAACCTCACCGCATATTGAGTCCTAGCTGCTGAAAAACTGAAACCATGATTGTATCCCAATATATACCAAAAGGCCCAACTCTGTGAATTAGACTGGCAAATCCAATACGTGCTGCTTGCATTAGGTGCTAGTTTGGATTGAAACTAAAATGCTGCAGTCAGTGCCATCATTTAAAGCAAAATTCAATGGCAGCCGTGATTGAGAATCCGCCTAATTATTATTTCTAAGCCTTTGTATCTCATCACAAAATGTATATTGGCAAAAATGAAAAAATAAAAGTTTGTGCTCACTTGTATATATTTAAACCGTGGTAAACTACTAAGTACTGTATTCTGAAGTACAAAAAAAACATATGGGCTTGATAATGGTGCCAACACTTTGGATTAGGTTTAAACTCTAAGCTACTGTAGGTGACCTGTAACTGGCAGGTTTTGGAGGTTACTACTACTGTAGGACTTCTAGAAGTTGGAGACTGCATGAAAAACTCAGCTGAGAGCAGGCTGGACACTAAGGCCTCGTCGCCATTGATTGTGACCGCGTGCGCCATGCCGTGCGCGACGCGAACAAGAGACGGCCCTCTATGGGGCTGGCCACAGTCCGTTCATGCTCAAAGCGTGATGGCACGACCACACTTTCAAAAGACAAGAAATGTGTCATTTGGCGCGGCGGCCGAGTGATGGCCACGTCACGACGGCAGTTTAGCCAATGAGGGCAAACCAGCCGCATGACGTAATGGCCGCGCCCCCACCACTCCCCCCCCGTCGCGAGCAATCTGAAGTCCACTGATCGCTGCAAAAACGGGTGCACGCGCCGCCAGTGGTTCCAAGGCGTGCGCGTACTGACTGGGGCTGTAGCCTTAGGGTGGTCTTGTAGCACCAGCATATTGGCATATAGTTAATGGAGTTTTCCGTCATTTTGTAAATACAATGAATGTTTGATTTCAATTTAATATTGTTGTCGGAGTCTCAGGTAAAATAGGAATCAATTTTTGCAAGGTCACATGTACACATAGGATTTTAATTAGGTGTTATTTCCCCCCTTCAGAGCCAGTGTTACTAGGAAACGTCTCAAAGCCTACTTATATCAGTTTCTAGAACAAAAAAATACTGCATATTTAAAACAAAAATCACTAAAAACTTGTGTAACAAGTTTGCCAGTTTTTTATTGACCAGGACATCAATAAAAGTAAACAATGACCGTGTTTCCAAATACTGCAACATAACTGGATTGCCAAAGTAAAGACATTAAACGAGCGACAACAAACTCGTAAAACACCAGTTCCAAAAATGCCATGAGCAATCAACAGGTACCTATTGGCCTGTTGCCGGCATTAGGTGTGTTGGGTGTGCTGTGCACTAGGGATGGTGAGCACCTGACACTTTAGGTATCAGATGCTTCCGGTGTACGATGCAAGGAGTGTTCAGGCGATGGCATGTGGGCAGCATTACTGTAATGCTGGGTTGGAATGTGAGTGTTGCCATAGGAATGTGCTCTGTCAAAACATTCACAACGGGAAAGTCTTCCAGTGCTATTCAGACCTGTGCCTAATACTCTACCAATTATTTCATTTGCAAGCAACTCCACCATTGATACAGACAGAGAGCCAGTGTGTCCTTGGACAAACTGTGCACGTGTCCTCTTAATGATCCAATCATTTTGTCATGCTTTTTAATTTCAAGTCGTAACCCAAATAATCCGTTATGGCAACGACTAAAATGAACTACTTCAGTTTAGGTGAAAGTTGCAGGTAACGGGATAACATCACTTATCAATTAGAATACATTACTTAATAGCACTACGGCAAGACAATATTCTAGAAACACAGGGGAAACTGTTATTAGCCATTTTATGCAAAATCAACCATATTTTTTTGTTTGAAGGGGTGTTATTAAAAAAATTACATTTTCTATTTACTTTAACTTTAGCGTCACAAATGTATTTTGTATACAAAAAATAAAAAGTTACTCGGCAGAACACACAGAAATAACAGAAATGACAGAAATTCTGGTAAATAACTGTGCTTTCGGCGGTTTAGAGCTCCCAGCTATCCACACGTACCACATTACAAGAAGTAAAGGAAACCTTTTTACTCTGGCAGAGCACAAACAGTCCTCTACCCTCCTTGTGGGGGTATTCTTGTGAATATGAAGTAGAAACATTAAGGGGAGAAAAGGGAAGTCACACAAGCTGCAGCAACAGCCAGTCCCAAAATAGTGATTTTCATTTCTTCACTTCCTCTTTCACAAGAAGCAATCTAAATGTTGGAGCGTATTCTTTATGGCTGCATAACACTTAATCCTCTGTGTGCATCAACGTTTCAAATATGCAGCATTTCATTTTCTAACATGTGGCATGCTAGCCTGACTTAAATTACCACAACACATGGAAATAGTGTGCGTCAATACTCGAGTTGTTACACTTTCAGGAAATAGAAAGAACTGTCTATAGATGAATCTGCCAGTTTCTTATTTTTTTTTTTTTCTTCCTTAAACATAAATGGCTTCACAGTAAAAGAGGAGCACAATCTGACTTCATTTTCTATCTTGAGCTCCAAAAGAAAAGCCACAGAATGCCTCTAATCTGAAGACAGTTAAAACAAATGTAAGTGAAAGTCTTAAAAAAAAAAAAAACCAGAAGCAAAAAACAAAACAAAAAACATACCGTCTTTTGATTCATCTGCTTCTGAGCTCATGGTGTCAGTGTAGCTCACTGGAGACTAGCTTACAGCTGACGTGCACTCTGAGAAGCAACAGCAAGTTAACTTCTCTACCAAAGGGGGAAAAAAGTCAGGATGAGAAAGGGGGAAAGTTCTGAGAGTTTAGCCAATCAGGCCACAGCATTGTGGAATGAAGCCCATCCCCTTTTGAGCCACTGTCTGGAAGGAAACAGCACCTTCACAGACGAGCATTTATTCAGCAGTGCTGCAGTACAATGCACACATTCGGTTTTCCTAGGATTTCCAGATTTTTTGTTGCTGTTGAAGGGTGGAGTTGTGCTTGTTGTGGCATGACTGAATTACAGGAAGGAGTCCCAGTGAGCAACGCTGCATGTCCGACATTTCTTTAAAGTGATTGTTATAGCTCTAGTCGGTGCCCCTGGGCTAACAACTCCAGCTGCCAGCACTCATCTTAGTACAGTATTGCTAAATTATAGGAACCACGAGAGTCGGAGGTGTGTCAAAAGAATCAGGGTTGGGTCTAGGAAAACTGGACATGAAGCAGCAAATGCTAAAAGTTACAAATATTGTTGTGATACAATACATCTCTAAATGTATGCGCTGTAGCACACGTAGAGCTGGTTGTTATCAACTTTGAACAGTATACCTGAATATAAAGATAATCTCTGCACCAATATTCCTATCATGTGATAGGGTTAGGTGTCCAGTATTGAACCGGACTATCCTGTATTTGTACACACTGTCCAGTAAAAAAAATTAGAGGAAATACTTGACATGTATGTATCTGGTATTACCTCCCTGGAAATAGTGACCTGGCCAGCTTGGGGGCCGCAGGATATCTGCAAATAATAATTTAAATGCAAAAAATAAAAAAAAATTTTAATTTACGAGTATGTTTAGCTCATGGTATCAATCATACACCAAAACTACTCAAGATTGCATCCTTCTGAAGTGATACAATTTCAGGGCATAGCTTTATCTCTCTTACCATATCTGGTGAAAATAAGTTATAGGACTGAATATCATAACTTTACAGGGATATTCTACTGTATTTAGACAATTCTGCTTTCACTGACCCATGTAAGTAGGTAAGTTCTTGCAGGTCAGTATATATGGTAGTGTTTTTCTACCAGGGTTCCTAGGAACTCTTGGGTTCCCTGGGCATCCCTAAAGGGTTCTCTGCAATTTTCAGGTAATTTGAAAACTGGTGGAATGCTGTATACACAAGGTCATTGGTAACACTGGAAGAAGGTTGCAGCTTCTCATATGTTACCTTATTACAGCGACACACTGTGTATCAATTTGCAGCACCTCTGAACAGTAGAGCTAACCAGCTCTGGAAATTATACTTCATTCACTGATGGAGGAAGGATACTTTATTACTTCAACACAATTTCCAGTTATATAAGGCACTCTGTCTACATTTACCAGTTAATATCATAGGACACACACACACAGGGAAAAAACTATAATAAAGCGCAACAAATATTGTGATATACTCATGCTGCAGCCTAAACACCAGCGGTTTTCCCCAAAACCGCAAATGAAAAAAACCTAAAACAAAACAGTGTTCATGGCGCAAAGTGATAAAACAGTTAATAAATGCAAATAAACCCAGTGTTAGTTAGCACTGAAAAACACATAATACTGTAACTCCAAGTAGAAGATTCTCCAGGTCAGCAGACTCTTTGTAGACCCTCATATGAAGAAACACAAATGCAAGGATATAGTGCATTAACATTTACTTTAAGATGACAAACAACACAGAGGGGATGGTAACACACTCACACTCTCCCTGCTGGTAAGTAAACAAGAAGTGACTTCGGGCGCACTTCAACCCTTCTCCTTAGATAGCAGCACCCGATGCGACTGCTCCACTTCTCGGTCAGGAACAGACCGCGATTGCCTCTGCCAGCGTCTCTCACCCGCAGTGGGGGCACGCCACCGCGTCACGGCCGTCTCAGCAGTCTCCTTCCGAATCATGGCTTCTCAGTAGATTGGGTACAGTGGCCTCAAAGTATCAAAAAAGGCCCAACATGTTTCGTCCCCGCAGGGGTTATATACGTAGCTTTCGCTGACATTCTATCTGTACCCATTACACGATCACCTAGTTATATTTTCAGCATTTAGGGATCTATTCTCTCATTAATTGAGAGTCCTGTCACAACTTTATTGTTTGAATTTTCACATTAATTACACTGTATATAAGAGCACCAGTTTTTCTTGGCCATATGGTTAGTCAGCCTATTTGTTTTACTGGAACAGAGTGGAGACATTCCCATTATGTGTGGAGCTACGTGCTCTCAAGAGTTTGTATTTGAGTATTTAGGCAGGGACAGCATACGTAATGAGCCCGCCTCCCTACATTAGTGCTAGTTGAGCTATAGTTTTAATCCTTCTCTTATTTTGTTTTTGAGTGTAATAAAATTATTTTTCAAATCAGTGGAGGTGGTTACACCACCTCTTACCAGTATGTGTAATCTACACCTATGAGGTGGAGTGCATGGCACAACAGGGATCTTCTCTTTTGTTTCCAATTTGACAATTGTACCAAATACAGAAGAAGAATTTACAATGCATCGGATCTCAGCTATGCTATTAGGGTTGGAGTGCCTCAGAATTTCACATAGGATTCCTTAACCGAAAAAAGGTTGGAAACCACTGATGGTTTTGAAGATTAAATATCTGAGACCAAATGATTAACATAAGGCTATTTTTGGTTAGAAAATAAGTCCAAGAATTTGTGGAAAAATGTGGGGCACTGCATGCAAAAACTTGGGCTAAGCACAATACTAATCAATTAAGTCTAACCCACGCCGACTGTTCTCTGTCTTTGATACTCTACTCAAACCACCCTCAGCTGCCTCTCCTTCCTCCATCTCCGCTCAGGACTTTTCTGACTATTTTAAGGAAAAGGTGGAATCCATACGTCAGAACATCCCCTCTGTTTCTTCTTCCTAACTCTTCTCCTTCCTTCCTTGACTCTTTTTCCACTGTCTCAGAGGAGGATGTGTCGCTGTTGATCGCCACTTCTCCCTCTACCACTTGCCCTCTTGACCCCATTCCCTCCCATCTCCTAAAACCTCTTGCTCCTACTATAATCCCTACGCTCACACACATTTTTAACTCCTCCCTCTGCTCTGGAACCTTTCCATCCTCCTTCAAACATGCAACAGTCATACCATTACTCAAAAACACCAAGCTTGACCCTAGCTGTCTTTCTAACTATCGACCTGTCTCCCTCCTGCCTTTTGCCTCTAAACTCCTTGAACGTCTTGTATTCTCTCGCTTGCTCCATTTTCTCAACACTTATTCTCTCCTAGACCCTCTACAATCTGGCTTCCGCACTGCTCACTCCACAGAAACAGCCCTCACTAAAATAACTGACGACCTCCATGCTGCCAAAGACAGAGGTCATTACACTCTGCTCATATTACTCGACCTCTCTGCAGCATTTGACACCGTGGACCACCCTCTTCTCCTTCACATTCTCCATACTCTTGGTATTCGGAACAAAGCTCTATCCTGGATCTCCTCTTACCTCTCCCATCGTACTTTCAGTGTCTCTTCTGCTAACACCTCCTCCTCCTCTATTGATCTCTCTGTGGGGGTACCCCAGGGCTCTGTCCTGGGACCTCTTCTCTTTTCTCTGTACACTCTCTCTCTAGGTGACCTAATAACATCTTTTGGGTTTAAATATCACCTCTATGCTGACGACACACAAATATACTTTTCAACACCTGACCTTACACCTGCTATACAGACCAAAGTTTCTGAATGTCTCTCTGCTATATCATCCTGGATGGCCCTCCGTCGCCTTAAATTCAACATGGCTAAAACAGAGCTCCTCATACTTCCTCCCAAACCTGGCCCTACTACCTCCTTCCACATTACTGTTGGAACTACGATCATCCACCCAGTAGCCCAAGCACGCTGCCTAGGGGTCACACTCGACTCCTCTCTCACATTCGCCCCTCACATTCAAAACATTTCTAAAACTTGTCGCTTTTTCCTCCGCAATATAACAAAGATACGCCCTTTCCTCTGTTGCTCGACTGCTAAAACTCTGACTCAGGCCCTCATTCTCTCCCGTCTTGATTACTGTAACCTCCTGCTGTCCGGCCTTCCTGCCTCTCACCTGTCTCCCCTACAATCTATCCTAAATGCTGCTGCCAGAATCACTCTACTCTTTCCTAGATCTGTCTCAGCATCTCCCCTCCTGAAATCCCTCTCCTGGCTTCCAATCAAATCCCGCATCTCACACTCCATTCTTCTCCTCACTTTTAAAGCTTTACACACTTCTGCCCCTCTATACATCTCAGCCCTAATTTCTCGTTATGCATCATCCCGACTCTTGCGTTCTGCTCAAGGATGTCTTCTTTCTACCCCCTTTTTATCTAAAGCCCTCTCCCGCCTTAAACCTTTTTCACTGACTGCCCCACACCTCTGGAATACCCTTCCCTTCAGTACCCGACTAGCACCCTCTCTATCCACCTTTAAGACCCACCTTAAGACCCACTTGCTTAAAGAAGCATACGAATAGCACTGTGAACATTCTGAACACATGATACATAAAGCTTGGCCCCCTGCAGACGCACTTACCAGAACTCCCTCCTACTGTCTCTGTACGTTCTCCCTACCTACCAATTAGATTGTAAGCTCCTCGGGGCAGGGACTCCTCTTCCTTAATGTTATGTTTGTCTAAAGCACTTATTCCCATGATCTGTTATTTATATTATCTGTTATTTATTCAATTACCACATGTATTACTACTGTGAAGAGCTATGTACATTAATGGCGCTATATAAATAAAGACATACAATACAATACAATAAAAAACGGCTTTTTTGGATGGCGACAGCATGGCTGATGGCAGGTGAGTCACTGACGCATTTTGTGCTCACGGCTTTTTGACAAAGCGCTGAGAGCGCTAAACGCATCAGAGTGATTTACCTGCCATCATCCATGCTGTCACCATCCAAATAAAGCCGTTTTTAATTGATTAGCATTGTGCTTAGCCCCAGTTTTTGCATGTTGTACTCAACTTTTTTCACCATTTCTTGGATTCATTTTCTAACCACTGCAAGTTGGAAGCATGCACCAGAAGATGGATTTCACCCAATTGTGAGTACTATCCCCGTTACCAATAGATATTTGAGGTGAAGATCTTTGTATGCATATGTATATTGTGCTCTAGGGTTGGTATGCCAATATTATAGGAGGAGAACAAGCCATAGATGCCCTCACACACAGAGATTGGCTCTATTACCCTCCTTGGTTGGGCTTCATATATACTCCCACTATTGAGCCTATATATATTATAACTTTAATTTCAATACTCACACGTGTATGATTTCTCTGTCTTCAAGCAACTGTACATAATCAGCTTTATATATATGTGCTGTTCTGTCTACAACTCTGAGCACCGATACCTGAAATTTGGTTCTACTTTGCGTCATAAGGCTAGTCTTGGTTCAGCAGTTCCCCACTTTTTATCCTCTTGTAGTTTGCATACCCGAGAACCACACTGATAGTTATTAAAGAGAAGATAAAAAAAAAAAACAGAAGAAAAAAAAAATGAACAGAGGCTGTTCCAGGTAACTTGAACCTGTTTAGTTACCATAGTAACTAAAAGCAATGAGAACTCACCAGTGGTTCCAGAACCTCCTGTCAACAGATTTTATGGAGAACCAATAGACTTGCTCAAATGGTGAATGCACATAATGTGTATGTAACCCTCCGTGCCCGGCTCTTAAGGGGATTACATCAATTGACTATGTACATGGCATTTCTCAGTCTCTCAAACATCATCAGGGTACTAGATCCACACAACCAGGAAAAAAGCTGGAGGTTGTGTTTCTTTGTCTTTTTTCAATTTTATGTAGTTTAATAAACGTTTTTATCCATTGATATCTGGTGAGCTGAGGGTGCTTTTTTTGGACGCTGCAGTCTCATGCCAATCCATATCTTCTTTTGTACTAGATCCACACAGACTGGGCGTAGTTATGCTGATCGAATAATGAATGGTGTCAGGAACTTTTATCATACAAACAGAAGCTTTCTTAATAGCCGTGGACAATGCTTTTCACATCAAGACATTCGTTACTGTATACACTAACTGGTGAACAACCATGTTTGTATGCTTTAATTCTTCCCTAGGTAATGCTTGTGCTCGTTTCTGTTACCATCATCTTAAAGTGGTCATCTTCTGCGTAATGTCCGTATCTCTTTATATCAATTGGGCCCCATCTTAGTATCATACAGGGCCGCAGACAGATTTCCCGGGGTCCAGTACTAGAGATACATCCGGCCCCCTAACTTCCCTCCCCGTGTCAGCGATAATGCGAGACCTCCCCCATTTCACACCTCACGAGCCCCCTCATTTCCCCCCTCTTCCCATGTCTTTCTCACCCCTCCATCCCACTCCCTCTTCCTCACCCCTTCCCGCCTCGGATGCATTTATCTCTCCTGCGTCTCACTCTTACTCCCTCTTTTCCTCACCCCCCTCCCTCTCCTCTCACTCACCACCACGTTCCATCAATTACCCCACACATACTCAACCCCCCAAATTCCATATTAAAAAGACCCCCACTCCCCCAATACATATTATTCCCTCACCTGCTCTCTCTGTAAGTTCCCCATCAAACCTCTTAGATTGTAAGCTCTTCGGGGCAGGGATTTCCTTTCCTATTGTCTGATTTTGCTGCACTTATTGTATTATTATAATTCCCTGTACTGTATTCTTTGTGAAGCGACGAGTAGACTTTTGGCGCTATATAAATAAAGACATACAATACAATATTAAAAAGACCCCCCTAATACATATAAAAAGACCCCCACTCCCCCATTCCATATTAAAGACCCCTACCCGCAATAAATAGAAAAAGATCCCCCCCTCCCCTCTCCAAAACATATAAAAATACCTTCATCCCCCAATACATATAAAAAAAGTAGACATACCTTGGGGATGATCAGGCCGGGGTTGGTGGCTGTGGGGGTCCAGCAGCCAGCGCTGCAAGTTGGGGCCGACCTCTGGTCAGGCCAGGCCTGGCTGCTGGGCCCCAGCTCTCCATCAGCTGCAGGCCTCCACACACTGCGTTCCACGCCGAGCTTCCAAAGTCAGTGAGCACCGGAAGCTGAGGTCCAGCTTACTTCCTCCGCACTGACTTCAGAAAGGCCTGTCGCGTGCCGCTAGAGGTTGGAAGTTCAGCGTGGGACACAGAGTGATGAAGATGCTTACAGGCAGCTGATGGAGAGCCGGGGCACGACTGCGACCGACAGCCGGGCCAGAGGTGAGGGCCAATTTACAGCGCCGGCCCCTCTGCAGTCACCGTGCCCAGGACTCTTGTTCCTTCTGTCTCTCCCTGCCAGCGGCCCTGGTATCATGAACTGTGGGATCACTATCCCGGTGAAAGGTACTTCATGCCTATCAAGCACTGTTTCGGAAACAACAGTGGGCCAATCAGCAGGGCTGCTCTGATTAGGTCCTAGGTCTACTACTTGGATAACCCCTATAGAACAAAGACATTCTCTGTACGAACCTGTAAGCTTCTTAACTTTCATGGCTATGGACACTAAATGGATAGGGCACTTTCCCTAACTACAAAACAACAACAAACAGGGACAGGACATTACCACTATATATTAACTGTACATGGCAACTTATTTACCAACTGTGCGGCTCCTTCATTTGTCACTCCCAGGAAGCAAAGTTCTAGAACCTTCAGTCTCACAATATACACCTTGATTACATCACTGGTAACCATATGTACCATGGGGGTGGCTTCCTTCCTGCTAAGGCACTATACAATGTGATGGGAGAGGGATGTTACTCTGCATGAGTTCACACAGTTAACCCCTTAACTGACATAGTAGTCCCTAGGGTGGTGATGGGGTCTACATATATAGAATGTTGGTGGTTGCCTCAAAAAACCTGGTATGGCCAGGGCCTTCCTGAAGTTTGGGAACATATACTCATATTGGAAAGCTCAACCAATTCATCACATTACAAATTTGTACTAAAGAGCAATATCATACCCACAGGTGGAAAGACACAGACCCTGAATGTAGGGTCAATAAAAATGTTTATTTTTTTCTTTTTAAAGCCATCTGTGTTTGGAGAAAATGTATCATCCTCAATTTCATAGTCCCTGTAACAGCACCAGGGGAACAGTTGGGAGGACATTTGGCATTATCATGATCAGTCGTTGATTGAGCCACTGATTAAGCCAAGCTGGGATATCCTTAATATTGTGGAGAACTGGAGAGTATCCAAAAGGTACCTCTTGTTAGTGTGCCCACTTAAATTGGTGTATAGTGGGGAACAGTTGAACAGAAAATCTATTCAGAGTAATAATGATAATTAAAACAACAATTATTCAGTTATACAGATAAAATAATTGGTACATAAAAATCATGAAAATCGAAGGAACTGGGTGGCAATGTGGTATATACAGTACTGGGAGGGAACTGCTATTACATGAAGCTGTTATAGTGATTAACCTTGTGGCAATAGTGTATTTGATATGCCTTAAATACAGATCCCAGGATAGTGCTTGTGATAATGCTTCAGGAAAAACTGGATTTATATCAAAGAACTTGTTTGCTAGTTCACAGTTATTCTGAAGAGATGAGGTATATTGATATTTGTAGAGTAGTCCTGTAAAAACAAGCTACTGTGTCTTACAGATGATGTGGTACAGTATGCTTCGGGTCATGAGCCGTTCCAAGCCTTCTTCATACTATTTTCTTCCTATCATTCTTGTACAGGTTGATCTTAGTTTCATCTGAAATGCTGTTCCAGAACTGGGCTGGCTTTTTTAGATATTGTTTGGCAAAGTCTAATCTGGCCTTTCTATTCTTGAGGCTTATGAATGGTTTGCACCTTGTGGTGAACCCTCTGTATTTGCTCTCGTGAAGTCTTCTCTTTATGGTAGACTTGGATAATGATATGCCTAGCCCTGGAGAGTGTTCTTCACTTGGCTGGATGTTGTGAAGGGGTTTGTCTTTACCAAGGAAAGGATCCTACGATCATCCACCACTGTTGTCTTCCGTGGACGTCCAGGCCTTTTTGTGTTGCAGAGCTCACCAGTGCGTTCTTTTTTTCTCAGAATGTACCAAACTGTTGATTTGGCCACTCCTAATGTTCCTGCTATCTCTCTGATGGATTTTCTTTTTTTTTTTGCAGCCTAAGGATGCCCTGTTTCACTTGCATTGAGAGATCCTTTGACCGCATGTTGTGGGTTCACAGCAACAGCTTCCAAATGCGAATGCCACACCTGGAATCAACTCCAGACCTTTTACCTGCTTAATTGATGATGAAATAACGAAGGAATAGCCCACACCTGTCCATGAAACAGCTTTTGAGTCAATTGTCCAATTACTTTTGGTCCCTTGAAAAAGAGGGGGCTACATATTAAAGAGATGTAATTCCTAAACCCTTCCTCCAATTTGGATGTGAATACCCTCAAATTAAAGCGGATTTGACTGCACTTTAATCCCATATTCATTATTTAACTGTAACTTGAATTTATTTTGGTACACAGACGAAATAACAAAACTTGTATCAGTGTCCAATTATTTCTGGACGTGTGTGTGTGTGTGTGTGTGTGTGTGTGTGTATATATATATATATATAAAAATAAATAAATAATCAGGAAGTCACCATGTTGCCATTTTGGTGATGTCAGTTATCGCGCAGGAAGTTCAGAGACATACATTATGTCACAGAGGGTTCAATTCAGAGAGTACAAATTTGAAGGTACGAATGTCATATTCTCTAGCCTGCTGTTCCCATGCTTGGCCACCGGGACTGCTGCCACTCTCAATGTCTGGTTCTTGCCTGCTGTACCTATACTTGCCCACCGGGAGTGCTGCTGCTAAACTAAGGAACATTCCAGACTCTGATACCTGACACCTCTGCACCTGTGCTCCACTTCCCAGCCTGCCTATATAAACCTCCCTTTCCTGTTCCTCTTTGCCTGTTTATACTGGTTCCTTAGCTTCTGCAAGGTTCCTGTGTTTACTGCTGTGCTAGCTATTGCTATCATCCTGTTCCAGTTTCCTTGTTGATGACCTCTGCTTGTTTCCTGACTTCGCTACCTGCCGCCTGCCTCGGACCCCTGCTTGTTTCCTGACTTTGCTCCCTGCTGTTCCTGCCACTGGGATCCACTTCAGCCCAAGTCCAATCCTTGACAGAATAAACAGGCCCTACCATGGATTCCGCCGGAACAGACCTGGCCCAGGCTCGGACACTGCAGGACTTACAACGTATCATGGTTGGTTTCCAAGAACAACAAGGACACCTTATCAAACGTCTTGGTCACGTGGAAGAACAGGATACCCTCCGGAAAGAACGGGATGCCCGCCAGGTAGAACGTGATGCCCGCTGGGAAGAATGTGTCGTCCGCGCGGAAGGATGTGCCCTCCGCTCAGAGGAACGAGCTGCCGCCGCAGAAGCTGAAAACCGTGAACTACGTGCAGCTTTAATCACCGCATCTGTTCAAAAGACTCTGACTGTGCAAAACGCGCCCCGTGTAACCCTTCCAGAAAAATTTGGAGGAAAAAGACAATCTTTTCGGGATTTCCTTAATTAATGCAGACATGTGTTCAAGCTTCAGCCTACCATCTATAATACCAACGAAGCCCAGGTTGGACTGATCATAACCCTGCTCAAGGATGAGGCCCTTGCTTGGGTCTCCCCTATGTTAGAACAGGATAGCCCACTACTAAGGGACATGGAGGAGTTCATCGATGCCATGAGTCTTATTTTTGATGACCCAAATCGTAGTGCAACCGCTGAGGCAACTCTGAACAATCTTCGTCAAGGAAGACACTCGGCAGCTGAGTACACCGCTGAATTTCGCAGATGGGTTAACGATACTGAGTGGAATGAGGCGCGCAGAAATATCATTTTCGGCAGGGTCTCTCGGAGCAAGTTAAAGACGAACTAGCCCGGGTGGAGACCCCAGAGAGGTTTCAGGACTTTGTCCGTTTATGCATCCAAATTGATCGCAGGCTTACGGAAAGACGATTGGAGAGACAGGGGTTCATGCCAAGCAACCCCGGGTTTAGAGATGTCAGTACCCCAAGATGTTCCAGGGAGACTGAGGAGGAGCCGATGGAAGTAAATACACTGCGGGGACCCATCTCAACCGGGGAAAGGAATAGACGCCGAACAGAAGATCTCTGTTTATATTGCGGAAACGATGGGCACTATCTCGCTGATTACCCAAACAAGTCCAGGCGGTCTTCTTTCCTCTATGGATAGAACCTCACTGTTGAGACACTCTAAGAAGAGGAGATCACTTAATGACAGTCCCTCACTCATTACCCCTTATAGTAGACAAGCACAGTGTATTAGGTCTATATTCAACAAAACACTGGAGTATTTTATCACTAGACCCCATCTTAAAACCATATGTCTCCTCAGACCCTAATATAATTTTTAAGAGAGCTAAAACTATAGCGAATACACTTTTGCCAAGTCTCTTTAGACTTAAGACAGAAAAGGGGTCATCATTACCAAAGGGATCGTTTAAATGCAATCATTGCAAAGTATGTGATAAAATGAATTTTACACAAACATTCACCTCTACAGTTACAAGGGAGACCGACAAAGTGATGTCATTTATCAATTGTAACTCAACATTCATAATCTATCTCCTAACTTGTGGCTGTGGGCAACAATATGTCGGCAGAACCACAAGATGTTTGAAAATTAGAATCATGGAACATGTACATTTAATTGCTAAGAGAGATCAGAATCATCCAGTCCCGAAGCATTTCACCTTCTGTCCTAGGGGTAATATTGATCTTTTTAAATCTCAGGGCATTGAACATATCCCACCTCTACCGAGAGGAGGGGATAGAACTAAGGCGTTAGATAAACGTGAGGCCTTTTGGATCTTTACCCTTAGGACTAGGACACCATTGGGGATGAATGTTGAGTTGGACCTGGAATCCTTCCTTTAGATCTACCCTAGGGCTTTCCTTAGATTATCTCTCTTAAAACATTACTCTAAATATTCATTTTTGTAGTATATTTTATGTACCTAAAAACTAGTGACATATACAAGATCTGATCTCCTTTGAATGACAATGTGCTAAGTTCCTCCATGGTAGACTGATTTATAATCATGTGGGTGTGTGGCCACTCCGAGTCTAGAGTGGTTCACATTCACATTATTAATGTTATAGTTATGATCTCTAACCCCTTTTCTCCTGTTCATAGTGCAGATTAGATCTCCTCTGATTAATAATGTTTCTTGATCTCTCGTGATGGATTGATTTGTATTGATTATGCTGATGTGTGACCACTCCGAGTCTAGAGTGGTTCACATCATTAATATTGCTGTTATCCCTTATCCTTCTCTCTTGTTTACATTGTTCTTCCCTGCCCTATGTTTGGAGTAGATGACACCTCCTCTATTCTCTTCTTTACATATGATGTTTGGGATGTTGAGCTATCACAGGGTGGGGATTTGTTACATGATCCTTTGTAGAGATTAGTTATATGTGTTCTCATAATGATGAACACTAATACAGAGGACTGATGTAATATAATCCATAATGTTATTTATAACCTGTCTATTTATTACTCTTGTGATCTTACTATAGTACAACATTCCTATAAGAGATATTTTCCAATGTTTATTAGTCAATGTCTATATCTCATTTTACGGTCTGTTTCACATGCACTAGTGTATATGACTCATCATATTTAAATTTAAAACTTGAAATTAAATACTGTTATCAAGTAACTTATTTTTTATTTTTGTTATTCCTTAACAATTTATAAGTATGGATTTTGTACACGATTGCATGACAACCAATACATTCAAGGTTTAACAATCTTCTGGTGATACCTTAGTTATATATTCAGTCATTATTATATCTATCTGACTTTATTATTATTAAACACTCAGTGGCTGGGGTATAATACAGAAGATTTGCATATTGCTTTATTGTTATTGTTGTTTTTAAATTTACTTAGTTTGTTTTTGTTTGTTATATTTTTATTAATAAAGTTTGTTTTGTTGTATAGTTATGCCGGCTGATCCGCTGCTCCAATGAGAGTTCACGTCGCAGGCGTGCGGCCCAGAACATGGTCACACGCTTCTGACGTCCCTTCCGGCGGCATAGTGGGCGGTCAGTTGTGCCCTTCGATCCGCTGCTCCAATGAGGGGCGTGCGTTGCATGAGCGTGGCCTGACATGCGGTCACGCGCCTCTGACGTTGCTCCTGGTGAAACGGTGGGTAGGCGGTCACACTGCCTGTTTCGCTGATCATATGAGGGCGCGCGTCGCACGCGCGTGGCCCGGAACATGGTCGCGCACCTTTGGCGTCACTCCTGGCGGCGCAATGGACAGTCAGGTATGTGTATAAAATAAGTTCAGTTTGACCTTACACCTTGATAAAGTGCCTCGGCATGAAACGCGTAGGTGCGTTTGTCTAGTCCATCCGTTTTTGAGCCTGCAATAAAACTGATCTGACTACTTGGAGTTTGCTTGGGGAATTTTTTAATTTTCTCAAGATTGGAGGTCCTCTTGCTGTGCTCCGTCACAAACTACATTCCTATTCTGGGTAATGAGACTGGCAAATGAGCATACTGTACATAGTGCATCACTTTTTGCTGTGACATGTAAATGTGCTCATAAAGATTCTTTATAATTACTGCACTCTGTAAGGCGGATTGTATATTACGTTTACTTATAACTTTGTATACTTTATACATTTAATACACCGTTGTTTCCTTACATAAAAACATTAAGAGTAAAGTTTCTATTAATTGAGATGTAGACAGCCTTTAAATACTCAACTAAAAGGCATCTTCTCTGCTTGTGATATTACAGTGCAGGCCCATACTGTAGGTCCCTTACATCGTACTGCATCCATGAGGTAAGATGCTCAGCCAGGCTGTCCTCATGTGAACTCCAAACTGAGATTGCAATCAAGACAGGGAATCATCATGTCTATATAGTTAATCAATGTACGGCACAGAGTTCCATTAGAAAAAATGTATAAAAACGTATTTCCTCTTTTTTATTAAGTGAACCAATATCATGTACACAACAACCGTGACTTTTTTAATTAGCATTCCCACAAAAATTATTTTTATAGCGTACCTAGACAGCGGGGATATTTGGAGTTTATGTGCATGTTATGCCAGAAAACTGTCCAAAATATGGCCATCGAGTCATGAATAGAAAGTTACATATCTCCCAATGACGTTGCAACTTTCTATTGGCCACCAGAGCGAGCCTGACCCCTCAGCCATTTTGTGTCTACAAGACAAGTATTCTTGTCCACTGGACAAAAATGCTCATCACTCGGGAACTGGGTGGAGGGAGCAGAGGTTAGGGGATCATGGATCAGCTACAGGAAAAATCCAGGTTCATGTTCGTAGAAAAAAATAGCAAGCAACACTCACGCGAGACCAGGCATTTACACCTTTATATCGGGATCATATTACTGAGCCAAACCAAATGATAAAACAAATTGTCATTTATTCCATTGAAACAGATGTACACACAGTGGATTACAAAATACAAGAGAAAGGCACACTTTCTGGGGAAAAAAATAGAATTTCCTAGCTTCTACAGTCCATTAAACAAAGTCTGAAGTTGACCGGGACTTAGCCCGAAAGGTCCTGGAACTCAAATAGTCATGAAGTTCCTGACGCCACCGCTGTATCTGCTCCGGAGACACCGAAATTCCTTGTCCAGGAGATGGCACCAAACGTCCTGGTACTCTTTTCTTCTCAGAACTTGGCCCCGAAAAGTGGGACGTAGAGAATTTCTTGCCTTGAAATTTTTGAAGCCGGCTCGCGTCTATTTCTCAGAGAGCATCTTTTGGTGATTTCAAATTTGCCACTGCTGTCTTGGCGCTCAAACCTTAGAGAATCTCAACACTGAATTGGCTGCAGGGTTTCTTATAGTATTTTGGAGTTCATTCACAAAATACTACAGCCAATCCCAGCTTGAGAACTTTACAACCAGCCAATCTGGTGCCTGCCAGTCTTCTGAAGCTGGGCAAGCGGATCTTGTGAATGAATCAAGGGCATGCGCGAGTTTGTGACCGTAGCCACTTGTCATGCAGAAGCCACCCGCTGGCATAGGTGCCTCCAGGTCTGGGAAGGCGAATACTAGACGAAACGGCTTGTATTGATTCCAGGACGTGGGTACTTCACCTTGCCATCCTGCCCAAATGTTCTTCACACCCCCGGCAGCGTATGTGGCCTTCAAGTCCGAACCACGAGTAGACAAAGTGTAGCACCGCAGTTTGGTAGCCATCTGGCTCACTCAGAATACAGCGTTGAAAGTCCCAGCTTATTTTACAGTGCACACGCATAATCCATTTTAAACATGCCCGTTTAATAAAATATACTTTTACACTTTTATTCTAAGTCTTTTGGCTATGAGGAGTAGAATGGGACTCTATACTTTTATTCTCACTAGCCATATCCCTCACACACTGCAAACCTGACTTAGACTTCATAGCCTCCTGGGCTATTACACATTTATGAAACACAAAATATGTTCCACCATATTTCTTCTAAGTCCCAAAGTAGAATGAAAAAACGCTTAGGTTCATTCTCAGAGCTGTATCTCCTTCTTTTAGTGAAAATAGGATTTAGGTTTCATAAAAACTCTTGCAACCTCATATATGGTTGGAGTAACCCCCAGAACCTCTATACCTGTTCGGGGGTACCTGAGCATATACTGGGGGACCCTCACTAACTTAGGGACCACTGACTGTATCCGGGATACACATATCCCTATGCCCCCCTTTACCTTTCTGGTCTGTGCTGAAGCAGGGAAACCAGGCGGTGAGTCATGTAACTGTTTTCACAGGAGGATTTTGACCAGGGTGATGTGTCTATGTCCCCGGGAATCTGACCTGATTCCCAGATACATTTTATTTTAGGTGGCCATCAACTCTGGACCCCGGCTACGTAGAAACAATCTGACAACACTTTTACCACAAACCCCCCCTTAAAACTCATAACCTCTCAATCTCCACTGGTTAGCACTCCTGGAAAGGTAAAACACACATACATTCTTTACTGTCATATAATCATATGCAATTCATGTAGGACAGTCAGGTTCAAGATCTGCCACTCTAAAATCCTAAATATGGATCAGAGGTAACCAGCCGGGCATAATACCTTTATTGATGGCCTGGTTACCCCCTCACCGTCACAAACACACACTGCTGCTTTAAGGCATAATAGTCTAAGAAGTTAGCCAAAATAGTGGGTACTGGACTCACCATAATTGACAAAGCAATAATAAGACAGCACTGCATCATAAGCAAGTGATGTTGTCAACCCCGAAAAACGTACATCAAATCAAGGAGCAAAAACATTTGTGAATAAATAGCTACTTGCATTACTTTCGTATGAAGCCATAATTCACTTTCTATGATCATCATTTTTAGATCAATGTGACCACATTCAATAGAAACACTACAGCTATATGGGGCGGTCTATTCTGAATACAAAACCATTGTAAGGAACGGGAGATTTTATGATCCAAGCTCCACCTAAGAGCTATGTGAAGTGATTCCCAACAATAGAACGTTACAATAAAATAAAACAATCCTATTTCTGTTTTTTTATTGCTCCATTTTGTATTTTTGATCATCATTTGTGTAAGAACAACCAAAATATAGTAAAAACCATTCATTTCAAAATGACATTGAATTTTTATTAAAAAAGCAGTCCTTAAGCACATCAATAAATATCATAATATATACAGTATATAGTATGCTGGGCTATTGCTTAAGGTTACTGCAAAATAAAGGAAAAGTTTAAAGTCACAGTTGATCAGAACTACATTGTAAAAAGTACTTTTGCGCACGGTGTCCCCATACCTGTTAGACCCACAGCTGGTAATGGGTCATTAGGGGTTCCCCCACATTTCCTGCTTTACGACATGCTAATTAGCTGTTATAAACCCTTTTCTCAAGTTTCTCAAAGTAATTGTGCTGAACGTGACAATGTTTTATTGAAAAGAACACAACTTGTTTTATCAATATCGCGGGTCTCTTCCAATAAAATGTCAAAGGCTGTGTCCATAGAGGGGGGAGCCGTGCTCCTCTGCGCTGACGCTGAGGCTCGTCTGCGCAATCAGGAGCAATTGCATGAACTAGCAGAGCCAGCGTGCGCGATCGGGAGGCGGGGGGAGGTGGCGCACTGACGTCACTGGGCCAATAGCCCGCGAAGCGTCAACGTCAAGGCGCCGTGATGTTGACTCTGCTTCGCTCTGATTGGAAGTTTTCAGCCAGATCGAGCTCAGAAACAGGTTCTGCTGGCGGCTAAAATTCCCTGCGCCTCAGCACGCCTGCGGACGCTCGCGGGAGCCCCCTCTCAAGACATCCTCATTGGGGATGACGGGGCTCATCGCCGAGCGTCCGCACGGCTCAGAGCCGACTGTCCTTCTACAGACGCAGCCTTAGTCAGCAGTTGATTCTCCTCCATACAAAAAGAAATCATAAGACATACTAACAATCTTTATTCATCTTTCTGACAGGTATTTACATACAGTCTCTCTGCATGTGGTCTAATGCAATATGTGGGATTCTGCCATTCGTTTTAGTGCCTGGTGCTATGTGAATATATATTTTTAAATATGAACACTGCATGTATTCAGTATGCGTTTCTCATCCCTCTCCTCAGCACACCACAGCCGTGGCAAGTTTTGGAAACAAATACTTGTGTGTTTGCTAATAAAAAAAAAACCTGATCTGGCAGGGATTCCCCAGAAGGGAGGGTAACAAGTGAAAACACATTACTGTGTAAGAACTTTCCATGGACTGTATATTGGACTAGATTTAGGAGTCATGCATTTATTTGTGAGGCTAGTTAATAATTATAAACCATACAATGAATGTACTTGTGGCACATGCAGGCAGGCTGCGCAGGCGGGGCGTGCAGACACCCGGCGAGTGCTGGGTTGCTAGGGAAGCTGCGGGCAGCAGTGTGAGGGGTGACCGGGTCGCCGGGGCTCTGGAGTGGTGCGATCGGAGGGCTCCGCCATCTTGGACGTTTTTGCGCGAGAACCGGTGCATGCGTAGGGGAGCATAGTTGCGGCGCCCATTAGGTACAGGCTCTGCAGAGGTACTACAAGTACAGAGGTACTACAAGCCTCTAGGGCTGCTCCTCAGGTGAGCGGAGACAGCCAATAGGGCTGCAGCTATCTCGGGAGGCAGTGATTGAGGCATTTGGCGCGCTGGGGACCACGCCAGTCGGAGAAGGGACGCAGAGGGGTAAGGTAGTGTCGGGGTAAAGGTGGCATCCCAGACTAGGCCAGATACCCCCCTTAGGCCCCGACTCACAGTAGGTTGTGGCTGCTACAGGGAAAGCCCATAGCTAGGGTCATTTCCCCAGTAGCTGCTTACAGTCAGGGTATAGCACCGGTGAGACGCCACGCGGTGATTGCGGCCTGTGGTCTGGGACCAGACCACCGTCGCAGTAATAGACTTTCAAAGATGAGACCCTCCAACGACAGTTCACCCCACGTAGAGGCGGATGCCTTCGCGGACGACGACGACGTTGGATCAGACGGATCCCTGTATGTTATTCAGCAGTACCCGGGTGATGGAGCCCCGAGCAAGTACCTCAACAAGTGAACCAACAGTTCACAGGATAGCGCTATTCCACACACTTTTGGGTGGGCCCTGACACTGGGAAAGGACATCAGGGATATTGGTGCCAAGCACCCTATGTACATTGAGGACACTCATCTGGTGTATTGGGATTGTGTGTGTGGGTTATATACTGTGGGGTACAGGATGATTATCCTGCGTTCAGTAAAACCAATTATTATATACCCTGTGTGTGATTATTATTGGTATTGTTCCTGTGCCCACCACGCTGAGATCCCTCGCAGGTTGAGGTGCTGCACCGAGGCTAACGAGATATCACCCCAGGCTCCCAGTGGCGGTGGCTCGGGCCTTCTGGTAGCCACTGGTAGTTCCTTCAGTGACGGGGGAAAGGGGGCTACATACTCTATAACAAACATGCATGTACTTTTATACTGAATTGTCAATTATTTGATTGGTAACGTGAATGCAACTATTTTGGACTATTAATCATTTGCATTATACATTTATATTTTTGCTATAGGCATAGTCACAAAAGTACTGTAAATAGTTTCTGTGTTTTACATTTCAAGAGCTTGAGAAAAAGGCTGATCAGTTTCCAGTTTACAAAATATAATTACTTTTCGGTTTGGAAAATGTTAAATTCTTTATAGTCATCCTGTCTGCTCTAGACCGGTTCATCAGTCTCTATTTTCAGTGGAAAACACGCAGAATTACAGAATACACATGTACTGTACGCTGCGTTATATGGGAAGAATGGATTATAAATCAGTAGTTAAGAGGTCCATGTTGTCTATTGATGAAGAAATATCAACAAGGCAAATATGACATTTGAAGGCCTGTTCAGATCTGTGATGCAATATGTTTTTATCCTGTATCTCTGAAGCGATCTAGCTACAGAGCTCTTCAGATGTCGATATTTACTAAAATGATAGTAGAAAATGGTATGAAAGTATCTCAACACGGGTACTGTATGCATCTAAATAACACTTCTTCCTGTCAGTTTTTCCACTTGCGTGGGTGTTGGGAGCAGGGAATATGTATACATTCTCCAGCAGGTAGGAATGGTTTCAAACTGCACCTGCACAATTCCATCCATGTATATTTTTGCTTATGGCAACCGAATGAAGAACATTTACTTTTTGTTCCAAGTATTTTCATTAAATAACTCATCTTATATATTAGAAAGTTGCAGTTAAATATTAAATGTATTGTACAGGATTTATAAAAGTACAATGTTTATATTTTCAGTTCCATTTGTTGTGGTAAGATCACCCCGTGCATATCATAACAGCAAAGTCATATATTTTTTTTTACTGGGGTCCAAAGTGATGAAAAATGATAAAACATTGAATTAAACACACATTCAAACTACACTAAAACCTAACATTTCAGCATTTGAATCCTTTCGGATTAATTACTTCTATTTTGCTGCATAAAAGCCTGTACATCTTTAACACTCTCTAATATTTTGTTTAAATTGGGGTTTTAGTTACATATTTGGCTGAGGTACGATAAGCTTTCCCACCAAACCAGGGTAACCCCCAATGCCTGTATATACACAATTTTATCGCAAAATAGTTTACATCAAATTTGACCCCCAACCCCTTCCAAAAGCATTTGCTTTCTATGCATTCCAGTCCATATTTAGCAAGTAGTAATATACTAATGAATGTATTTAAGCCTCAGAATCCTGCAGACAAAATAACCTCACTTCCTCTACTCATTTACTTCTTTAAAAAAAGTCCAATTCCATGTAGCCGGTCAAACCATTGTAAATTATTCTAGTCTTCTAATTGGCTTTCGGAACCAAATCTAACTATTCTAAAGGCAACAATTTGCCTCCCTTTGTTTGGAAATTATATTAGAAATGTATTTATTTGAGCCCTTTTAATGGGGGGTGGGGGGGGGGGGCAATCAAGTGTTGTCTTCACACGTTGCCCTCCCCGGCCTTATCAGAGTGCCCATAAAGATATGGGTAGGGAGACAGTCACTCTTGTTGAGCACACAGTGTAAACCCTTATTGAACACAGTGGCATATTAAACAAAAATACACACAAGTATATAAAGAGAAAATCAAACCCCTCCCAATTCTCAGGTCACCATGTTTACAAACTAACTTGAAAATATTATCTGAATACTCAGAGGTCAGATTTTAGTAAAAGGCATTTGCCACCTATGTTTCACCCCTTCCACATCACTGTAATTAGTAGCCTTTGATCCTAGGAGGGATTGCCCCTCTAACTACCTTTCGTGGCTTCCCATCAAATTGTATGCCACTTACAAAATTCTCCTCCTCACCTCCAAGGCATTACACGTTCCTCCCCCTCCCTATTTCTTAGCTTTGATTTCTCGTTATACCTGTGCTCTGCTCATGGTCTCCTCTTCAACTCTTTGGATTCTACCGCTTTCTCACATCTAAAATCTTTCACTCACTGCCCCCTACCTGTGGAACTTCCTAATTATCAATATACACCAAGCACTTTCTGTCTTCACTTGATCAAATTCAAAAACACATTTTCTGATTGTAACTACAAGGGAGCTACGGGGTGGGGGGGGGGAGAAGAGAGGTACGGGGTAGGGGGGGAGAAGAGAGGTACAGGGTGGGGGGGCTGAAGAGGGGTGGGGTGAGAAGATAGGTACGGGGTTGGGTGAGAAGATAAGTACGGGGTGGAGGGAGAAGATAGGTACAGGGTGGGGGGGAGAAGATAGGTACGGGGTGGGGGGAGAATATAGGTACGGGGTGGGGGGAGAAGATAGGTACGGTGTGGAGGGAGAAGATAGGTACGGGGTGGGGGGAGAAGATAGGTACGGTGTGGGGGGAGAAGATAGGTACGGTGTGGGGGGAGAAGATAGGTACGGGGTGGGGGGAGAAGATAGGTACGGGGTGGGGGGAGAAGATAGGTACGGGGTGGGGGAAGAAGATAGGTACGGGGTGGGGGGAGAAGATAGGTACGGGGTGGGGGGAGAAGATAGGTACGGGGTGGGGGGAGAAGATAGGTACGGGGTGGGGGGTAAGAGGTACGGGGTGGGGTAGGTACGGGGTGGAGGGGGGGAAGAGGTACGGGGTGGGGTAGGTACGGGGTGGGGGGGGGGGGGAAGAGGTATGGGGTGGGGGGAAGAGGTACGGGGTGGGGGGGAAGAGGTACGGGGTGGGGGGAAGAGGTACGGGGTGGGGGGAAGAGGTACGGGGTGGGGGGGAAGAGGTACGGGGTGGGGGGGAAGAGGTACGGGGTGGGGGGGAAGAGGTACGGGTGGGGGGGGGGGGGTAGAGGTACGGGTGGGGGGGGGTAGAGGTACGGGTGGGGGGGGGTAGAGGTACGGGGTCGGGGGGGAAGAGGTACGGGGTGGGGGGGGAAGAGGTACGGGGTGGGGGGGGGGAGAGGTACGGGGTGGGGGGGGGGGAAGAGGTACGGGGTGGGGGGGGGGGAAGAGGTACGGGGTGGGGGGGGGGGAAGAGGTACGGGGTGGGGGGGGGAAGAGGTACGGGGTGGAGGGGGGAGGTACGGGGTGGAGGGGGGAGGTACGGGGTGGAGGGGGGAGGTACAGGGTGGTGGGGGGGAAGAGGTACGGAGTGGGGTGGGGAAGAGGTACGGGTTGGGGAAGAGGTACAGGGTAGGGGGGAAGAGATACGGGTGGGGGGGAAGAGGTACAGGGTGGGGGGGCGGAAGAAGTATGGGGTGGGGGGGCGGAAGAGGTACGGGGGGGGGGAAGAGGTACGGGGTGGGGGGGGAAGAGGTACGGGGTGGGGGGGGAAGAGGTACGGGGTGGGGGGGAGAGATATGGGGGAGAGAGATATGGGGGAGAGAGAGATATGGGGGAGAGAGAGATATGGGGGAGAGAGAGATATGGGGGAGAGAGAGATATGGGGGAGAGAGAGATATGGGGGAGAGATATGGGGGAGAGAGAGATATGGGGGAGAGAGAGATATGGGGGAGAGAGAGATATGGGGGAGAGAGAGATGTGGGGGAGAGAGAGATGTGGGGGAGAGAGAGATGTGGGGGAGAGAGAGATGTGGGGGAGAGAGAGATGTGGGGGAGAGAGAGATGTGGGGGAGAGAGAGATGTGGGGGAGAGAGAGATGTGGGGGAGAGAGAGATGTGGGGGGAGAGAGAGATGTGGGGGGAGAGAGAGATATGGGGGGAGAGAGAGATATGGGGGGAGAGAGAGATATGGGGGGGAGAGAGATATGGGGGGGAGAGAGATATGGGGGGGAGAGAGATATGGGGGGGAGAGAGATATGGGGGGGGAGAGAGATATGGGGGGAGAGAGATATGGGGGGAGAGAGACATGGGGGGAGAGAGACATGGGGGGGAGAGAGACATGGGGGGGAGGGAGACATGGGGGGAGAGAGACATGGGTGGAGAGAGACATGGGTGGAGAGAGACATGGGGGGGAGAGAGATATGGGGGGAGAGAGATATGGGGGGAGAGAGATATGGGAGATATGGGGGAGAGAGATATTGGGGAGAGAGATATGGGGGAGAGAGATATGGGGGGGGGAGAGATATGGGGGGGATGAGATATGGGGGGGAGAGAGACATGGGAGGGGGGAGAGAGATGTGGGAAGGAGAGAGAGATATGGGGGGGGAGAGAGATAAGTGTGGGGAGAAATATGCATACATAAATGTGTTACGTTTTAAAACCATTTCATCATGTAACTTTTGTGTAAGAAAACGTAAGGCACTTTTTGAATTGACATTCTAGATTTTTTTGTGGTGCCTAGAAGTTAAATCATGGAAAGAATTATGGAAGTTGTACATCCCTGTAAGTAAAAAGTGAACTCAACTTTTGTTCTAAATCAAAAAGAAAAGGTATTTTTTCATAAACCCCCCCCCCCCAACAGTGAATGGGTACTTATCGAATACAGGATCACTTTCACTACACAAACGGTTGTTAAAGCTGCAGTTCAGGCTCCCGTTTTTTATTTATTTTTTTAGTTTTATCTGGGCAATCTCTACTTACCTAAAAAACTGCATAGCTGCCGGTTAATGCGTTCTCCGTCTATTGATCGGCAAAGTTTGACGACATCTTTAAATATGGGGAATGTAAATCGTTGCTATAGGAACAAGCATGCTTGTTAAAATAGAATACAAGAAAATTGGTCTTTCAAAGTTGTTTTTTTTAAAATCAGAAAATGCTAAAAGTATTTTTTCTTACTACAGAACAGATTTATTAAAAAAAACACACATGCAGGATATTGCCTGAACTGCAGCTTAAAAAGAGAAAAAGGAAAAAAACATTTAGGTAAATTAATGTAGTAAGGCTAAGAACACACAAGACATAGTGGCATTATAAATAGTTTCAAAATTAAATAATTGACATTTTTTATTTCCCCTTCAAATCTATGTATCAAAGTAATTGAATAATTTGACCAACAGATGCACCCTGTGTGTGCTGTAGGAGTTAGCGGAGTTAATACAAATTTCATGTATGGTGTATATTTAATGGGGAAAAAAAATCATAACATACTGTACTGTAGGAAAAAGGGGATGAGGGTTTGTAATCTAAGCATTGTCCAATGCAAATCAGAAAATACACATCAAGTATCCAGACGACAACAATAAAGCAAGTAGTGGTAGAAACACTTCCGAAGTAATTGCTGGACTTCAAATTGAAGCATTTCAATGAAAAATGATGATCCATATAGTTCTCTCATGACTAAGCATTCCCAGTGCAATTTTCCTTGCATTGTTATCATCACTGTGTGACATTATTGTGCCTAAGGAGTTCTATTCTGCCGATATCACACCATATAAAGCTGCCACCCATTGCAAGCCAGTCCAACACTAAATCAAACTAAATGCTTACTCACTTGATTTCATCTTTGCATTCAGTTGCGTCACTGTCCAAATTATAGAAGTATTCAGAGTAAAAATGCTTGTTAGAAAATATCTACAAGTGCTCCGTATGATTACGTTTTTTTTTTTTTAAGCACTCAGATTTCTCAGCTCGTTCTCTGAATCATCCAGTTGGTCTTAACACCCAAGTAACAATACTTACTCACACTAGAAAGCGATCCAACATACACCTCCCACGGCAAACACTGATTGTTGTTTAATAAACAAAAGAAAGAATCAAGCAGCCAGACTTGTTATTCCTGGGCGTTTTATTTCATAACCCAGTGAATGAAATCTCCACACACGTATCACCTATATCCATATATTATACATACATCCATATTTTAGAGGCACACACAATGGGAGCAATTCACAAAGCAGTGATAAAATCATTGCTGTTGCGTCCGATTCAGATTTTTGAAATCGTGCTTTAAGAAATTAAGCCAAACGCGGGATTCACAAATAAGTGAAGGGCATTTTTTTTTAAAGTCCGATCTCAAAACTGCACTTTTGGACCCCTGGCTGTTCCTCCTGAACAGGCCGGTAGAGGGGCTTTCCAGAACACAAAATACATTAGTAGCGCATTTCGCAACAGCGACGAGGTGCGAGATCGCAGCCTTGTGGAGGCAGTCTGAAATCCCTACGATTACCACAATTAGAAACAGAATTTGGTTTGTATGCCAGATGGAAAAATTAACACGTTTGGTTAACGATACTGGAGCTAAATTTCTAAAAGTCTGGATCATGTGGTTCGCACAAACAGACATCCCAGGAGTGAATGATGCTACGATATTGCTATGATAATTTTAGAAACGCGTTCTCCGCTGACCCAAAAGTGTAAAGAAAGCAAGAGGTACTTAAGTCCTAGGGAGAAGAAAAATAAAGAGGTTAAACAACAGAGGATCAAGCCACGCGGGGGGGGGGGGGGGGGGGCCCAGCCAGAACCCCAGAAATTAGCAATTCAACATTTTTGGAACGAGAAGTGGATCAAGAGGAGGACAGACGGACGCTTAAAAAATGGCGGTCGAGACTAGCAGCTGTAACTCGGCAAGCAGGGGGTCCCTGAGCCAGAAATTAAAGCGGTTCAGCTCAGGGACTCCCTGCTCCCCATCACTATTAAAAAATGACATTAAAGCAGCTTCATTACCTTAGCAGCTATCCACTAAGGCAATTAAGGGGGGTAAGGCACAATAGCAGCTTTATTGGGGGCAATTGCCTAGAGGGAAGAGGACTTGAGAAGGTCCAATACTCAGCCTCTCCAATGTGTGACCTGTCTTCCTCAAGTGGGGAGAGGCACTGCTAAATTTGGGCGATACCTGCCCTTAAGTACAGCCAGGAGGAGGGCACCACGTCTGTCTCATGATCGGTCATACCCAGGCCTGATGTCACCGCCTCCCGCTGTCACTCAAGTGCAGCACCAAGGATCCCATATCAACTACTGGCAACCTGATTGTATCAGGGTTTGCTGACAGGAGGGAAGCAAACTAGTAGCCACAGATGGCATGACTACATTGGTATTTGATTAATTGATTGCTGGTAATTTTGTTGTGTTTACTTATTTATTGTTGTTATTTGGTGATTGTTTTGATTGCATTGTATATTGTTGGTGGTTGTTTATTTTGTAGGTGGACCATTGACTGCAATAATGTTAAATCATGTCCATATTATATGGGCATGATGTACCCATTGTGCCAATAAATTGTTTTATTGGCATAAGTAATGTGTTGATTTTTCTATGTAATGTGGTTTCTTTTGGGTCTGGTTTTTTTTCCTTTACCATGTATTGCTATAGTGGTAAATCATGCTCATATTATAAAACTGCCAGAGTTGTCCCAATCTTCAAAATTGGGGACAAAAACACTGTCTCGAACTACAGGCCAATTTCTCTCCTCCCAATTCTATCCAAAGTCACAGAAAAATGTGTCCACTCCCAATTAAACGATTACTATACCAAGACAAATTTCCCTAGCCAATTCCTATCTGGCTTTCGCCCCAAACACTCCACCGTAACTACCCAGCTAAAAGTTTGCAATGAAATCCAGTGTGGAATGGAACTAGGACAACTCACTGATGCAATATTCCTAGATTTTGCAAAGGCTTTTGATACTGTTGATCATGTTATCTTGCTTAACAAACTCCAGTGCTCTGGAATAGGGAAGCATGCTTTAAACTGGTTTCAGTCCTACCTATCAGGTAGATCTCAACATGTGTCCATCTCAGGCTCTAACTCCAACCCGTTGGATATCACCTGTGGTGTCCCGCAAGGCTATGTTCTGGGCCCCTACTCTTCTCAGTGTTCATCAATGATCTTCCCACTGCTTGTCAGGAAGCTTCAATACACATGTATGCAGATGACACAATCCTATATGCACACAGCCCTAGCCTCTCTGACCTTGAACACATACTTCAATCTGACTTTTTGAGACTTGAAAATTGGATTTCCCAAAACAAACTGTTTTTAAACACTGACAAGACTGTAACAATGGTATATGGGATCAAGGCTAACTTTTTAAAGCTTCCAATGACTGCGCTCCAGATCAGAACCAAAGATAACACCACCCTAACTCCTGTTACTAGTTCTAAATACTTTGGCATATGGTTGACCCCCATTTAACATTAGAGATGTACATTGATACCCTGACATCCAAAACCTATGCCAAACTAGGTGTACTTTACAGGAACAAATTCTCCCTAAGTCTGCTGGTCAGAAAGCGTATCGCACAGCAGATGCTAATGACAATTATCGGCTATGGGGACATAGTATACGGCTCGGCACCCCAAACCCACCTTGGCAAATTTGATACCCTCTACAATTCGACATGCCGTTTTGTTCTCCAATGCAACTACAACACACATCACTGGGAAATGCTCAAAGAACTAGATTGGTAATCATTGGAGTCTAGGCACAAAGTTCATCTTTCCTGTCTTGCTTTCAAATACTTTCTGGGCAAGCTACCCATCTATCTGAACAAGCTCCTCACCTCTAACACATGCAGCACTAATGTGAGATCTGACTCCAAAGACTGTTCATGGTCAACAAAGGTTCAACAAAGTATCCGGCTGCTCCTCCTGTTACTGTGCCCCCCAAAACTGGAACAATCTACTGGAGACTCTCACAGCCACCACCAGTCTAAAAGCTGTCTCACATTTTAATCTGGTCTGTAACGGTTACATACGCCTATAATATATATATATAATATCTACTGTAACTGTGCATGTAATGTCTTGTATATAATGTATACCCTGTTCACTTATCTAACTGTGTTTGTAACCATGTATTATTTGTCATCTAAACTCTATGCCCAGGACATACTTGAAAACGAGAGGTAACTCTCAATGTATTACTTCCTGGTAAAACATGTTATAAATAAATACATATTATATGAGCATGATGTACCCACTGTACCAATGAATGGGTGGAGGTAGTTGCCTGGGGAGGGTGGTTAGGCCTTCTGGGTGGGTAGTGTGGGGGGGGGGGGTTAACCCCTTAATTACTATAGCGGTTATTAGCCACTAAGGTGATTAAGGGGTTAGGGGACATTAGATTGTATTTTTTATTGTACTGTATTGTTTGTGGCAACGGAGGACATGGACGGCGATGGTGATGAGGACGGCCTTCATCGTGGCAGCCTGGCAGGGGTGAGTGCAAGTTTTATTTACATTATTTCTGCTGGTTGTTTTAATTTAAATGGGCAAATGCACCATTATCCAGGGGGCTGTATTTATTTCAAACTATTGGACGTTGTGCTTTTTTTGGCACAAGATTGGTACCGCAGGCCAGCGGGGACCCCCGAACGGACACCCGCAGGGACCACCCGAGGGCCCCCAGACACCCACGGGAACCACCCATATGCCCCCAGACACCTACGTGGACCAACCAAGGGCACCCGGACACCGGCAGGGACCACCCGAGGACCCCCAGACACCCGTGGGAGCCACCCGCCGGCCTCTTCTATTAATGCTGTGCAAAAAAACAAAACAATGCTTTTATTCATGGTTCAGTCTCTTTTGCGCCAGAATTTAGCTGGTGAAAATAAATGTTGAGCTTTTACAGTACGATTCACTTATCACTGCTTTGTAAATTGCGTTGACTGGCAAAAGACGGCGGGGTTGCCTTTTTTTGCCCGATCGTACGACTTTTTTTTTTATCACCGACTGTGTTTTGGTTAAAACATGCCTTTTAAGCATGATACTGCAGTGTTATCACTACTTTGTGAATCGCGCTGCACGCAATATTGCACCAGAAAGGCATTTATCTCACTTGAAAACACTTGTCACTGCTTTGTGCACAGCTCCAATGTGTGAAATCAGAACCAGACATTCCAAAACCCTTAAGATTTTTCTAACTAAAATGCAATAAAATTATTTTAAAGATTCAGTTACAGGCATACCCCGGTTTAAGGACACTCACTTTAAGTACACTCACGAGTAAGGACATATCACCCATTAGGCAAACGGCAGCTCATGCATGCGCCTCTCAGCACGTCCTGAACAGCAATACCAGCTCCCTACCAGCTCCCTAGCCATGTGTAAAAATGGTGTACATCTCTTTCTCTTGCTGGCAGTAAGCCTGGTAAGTATGCAGGGTTGCCAGCAACAATCATGGAGGTTTGCCCTCACACCCTGGTGAGGTGTCATATGTAACAAAGGAAGTGACAACATGCTTTGTGTCCACTGTTAGTGACAAAGAGGTGGGTCTGCTTCTAGAGTCTATATAAGACACAGCACTGCCTAAAGTTAGGAGTTCTAGAGGGGTTATGTTCCAGTTCTGAAGTAGTCTACCAGAGTGTCTGCAGCAGTTCAAGGCTGTCAGAGTCAAGTGCAAGCTAACTACACACTGGACTGTGACCAGGGACCTGGCACAGATGGTGATCTCCCTTAGGGGAGAGGTGGACCAACTTTATTAAGAGAGGAGGAACCTTCTGAAGGGGGGTACCTCAACAAGATGAGCGGCTAAGCACGACCGCTATGAGGGGCAGTCTGCCTATGAAGATGTCTTTAAAGATGCCCTGGTTCAAAAGATCCCTTCTGTGTGAGAGTGAAGTTATTCTACAGAAGGAGGCACCAAGAAGGAGTTCCCCATCAGATACTTCCCCTGCAGCCGCAGAGATCCTGATGGGGTGGAGGCGCTGTAACCAAATGTGAGTAAGACTCCAAGCACACTACCTCAGACGCCTGTCATGGTGATATTCCCCATACCAACCAAGTGGGAGACTCAGGAGTCCTGTTGTCAGCAGGTGCACCACACATTGCACAGACATGTAATGGGGCCAGTAGACCACAGGGGCCAATGTGAGATTGGGTGGGGGCCCGTAAAACCGTTACACACACACACACACACACACACACACACACACACACATATATATATATATATATTGGAGAAACAAGAGAAAAAGCGCCTGATCCATGTGTAAAATCTGGTAACAAAATTTTAATAAAAAAATCACAAGACAAATGCACACTCACAATTTGTCAATGCAAATTAAGCATTGTATGGGTAAACCCATGCGCCAACAAGTAGCTGCTCGCCGAATGTTTACTTCAGTACATCAGACCTCACTGCTACCGGTGCATCACAGTATATATATATATATGTATAGTTACCAGAGTAGACAGAACTGGTCCGGTGGTCCGGTGACAGAGAGACAGCACACAGTGGTGTCTGTGGGAGGGTTTACTTGCTATGCATCTTAACCCTGGCTGTGCTCAAAGCTGTGACCATGCAGCAAGCTTAAGCCTATAGGGAACCATGTTAAAAATGGTTTTGAAGCAAAAGGTGGCACTGTGTGCTCATTTGCATGTCATTTCCCAGAATCCCTTGCTGCAGTGGAAGTGCTGTGTGCTGGGTGATAATGGTGAAAGGCGGGGTTGCAGACCTGTCTAAGACATGCAAATGAGCATACAGTAATATTTCCATTTGCTATATGCTTTGCTGTGGAGGTTGTCACTTTTTTACCCACCATAACTTAACTAAGTACACACACACACACAAATAGTTATGGTGGGTGAAAAAGCAACAAAAAACCTCCACCGCTAGCATAAAGCCAATTAAGAATATCACTTGTGAGCACATTCACATGTCTTAGACAGGTCTGCAACCCTGCCTTTCAGCCATTATCACCCCTTTTGAGGGAGCGGGGGGGGGGGGGAGGGGGTGGAATCTATGTGAGGAGCAGGGGGGGGGGGGGCTCTCTGTGCTGCCCAATCCCTGCCTGTCCTGCCCGTCTTGTTTCTAATCTACACAGTATGTGACAATTAATCTGTACTGTGGGTTATAAAAACTGCAACTCCCATAATTCCCTTAGGCTGCATTTATAGTATTGGCTACAGCGACTGAGACATTGCGTAGCGCCGAAGTAATACATGTTTCCGTCGCGGGTGCCCATAGTGGGCACAACCGCGTCGGCACGCTGTCGCTGGTTGTCAAAATAATTTTTACTTCTTCAGCGATCGCCGAGTGATGTCAGCGGCATGTGAGCGGTTCAGCCAATGAGGGTGGACCGCTCACGGCCACACCTCCGCCAAGCCCCCTGTTTGCCCTCTCTTATATATTGCACTTTAAGCAGGAATCGCTATTACAACGGCGACGGCTGACGTCACACGGTCACCGTCGCCCTAACTATAAACGCAGCCTTAGCCTGCGCTTATAATGCCGGCGACGGCAACGCAATGTCGCGTCAAAACAAATGCATTGCCGCCATCGCGTGCGCTTACAGTAAGCGCGACGGCTTGGTCGCGATCGCTGGAAGTCATCTCGATTTGATTTTTACATCAACTGTAGCCTGACGTCGCCGGCACTAAGCGTAGCCTTAGTTGCACATGCGCAGTAGCACACAGAGCTGTTACCCGGATGTAGACTGTGTCTCCACTTCCTGGAAATCACTCCGATTGCTGCAGAGGGAGAAGGGAGAGCACAGCGCCTATACTGCGGCTAAAATGCACTCTCCCCAGACGAGGGCATTTGTCGAGCCCTGGTTATCATATCCCCACTTAGATTTGTTTACATAAGTATAGCATAGCCTCCCGGCCGCTACTTCTTTTTCCTGGGCCCTTCCAGTGTCAGTCCTGTTAGGAGCAGGCAGTGGAGTGGTTAATTCCTTCTTTAGGCTCCGTGTGTGTATTGCAGACTTTGAAACATTTCAGGTATTCAAGGACAGGCCTAGCAACCACCAGAGAGTGTCAGCCTGAGAGATGGATACCGATTGGAGATCGCTACATTTGGATGAACCAATCAGTATTCAAACTGTTCTGACATAGGGCAGGGTTTCAACCCCCAATCTCAGGTTATAAATTCTGACACTCTCCTAAATTCTAGAGTTAAGAAGAGTTCAGTTGTTCCTGGTTGAACTTTCTCCTCCACTTGTGGAGCGAGGAGCCTCTTCCTCCATCCCACCAGGGGATTGGAGGAAAGTGTAACAGGCCTGAAAGGGGCCAAATGCCTGAGTCAGGGCTCTGACCAGCATGGGGGACAAGAGAGAAAAGGGATACCTCTGTGCTTGCTGTATTATTACCATCTGCCTGCAATAAAGCCAGTTGTATCAGAAACAGTGTGATTACTGTCTGCTGCTGTGAAGGAAGACAAGGTGTCAGTATGGAACATCCCCTGCCCCTGCAGAGAATCTGTGCTGACTGGAGGCGCTGCACCAATGAAGAATAAAGGTAACCTGCACCACTGTTCTTGCTCTCCCCACACCACTGCGGAGCAGTCAGCCCCCCTGTTTACCCCAGGTACACAGCACCATACCTTGATAGAAGTAGCTAGAAGAATCAGACCCCCCCCCCCCCAATTGCACTTAGGGTGGGGGTAAAAGGGCTACATAAGAAAAGAGGCATCTAATTTTGCTGACCTTTCCTCCCAACTCAGATTTTCCCATCCCCTTTATTAATTTGGTGACTCTTCCCTGTACTTTTTCTAGTTCCATAATGTATTTTTTATGGAGTAATGCCCAAAACTGTACTCCATATTCAAAGGAGAGGTCTTACTAATGATTTATAACAGTGATTCCCAACTCTAGTCCTAAAGGAACCCCAACAGGTCAGGTTTAAAGGATATCCCTGCTTCAGCATAGGTGGCTCAAACAAAATGACTGAGCCACCTGTGCTGAAACAGGGATGTCCTTCAAACCTAACCTGTTGGGGATACTCGAGGACTGAAGTTGGGAATCTCTGATTTATACAGTGGCAAAATTATGCTTTCTTCCCTTCCATAACCTGTTTTTTTGTAAGATAAGATCTTATTTCCCTTGGCAGCTATTGCTGGACATTGAGCACTATTACTAAGCCTGCATCTACAAACACTTGTTACACCCCTTCCCTACTGCTGAGTTAAACTGCAGGCGCTATGTACTATGGTGCTACCCGATGGGCTTACAGGGAGGGGGCCTAAGCCTCTGCTCCTGGGGAGAATAGGTACAGCGCCTCCACCCGTGAGGATCCCAGCGTTGGCGTGATAGTTCCTCACAAGAACCGGTATACCTATACTGTATACCTCACAATGAATCACACTCACAACGGGGTATAATATATGCTTTACTGGGTCCACCAGAAATGCCCAACCGATAACAATATACAACACAGCGAAATACAATAACAATTGTTCCCCCACAACACTTGGGGTGCCCTTGGCACCAAGAACCCGTGTCCATAGAACCTCCCTTGTCCCAAATGTATATGTGAGGGCAGCGCTATCCTCCCCCTTGTATCGTTGGTGCACTTGGAACCTTCCTGGTACAGGCCTGTAACCAGGGGATGCGCGGGCTCTTCAACCCTAATCCCCTCACGTTCAGGCTGCACACGCGGTGCTGTCTCCAGTCGGAGTAACCCACGGCTCAGCCTGGTGTCCTGCTCCGCTGGGTAATCCCTATACGGGGAGCGATCCCTCACACACTCAGCTACCATGAGGGGGCTACCAGGGGCCTAGGGGGGTAAAGTCTGGCCTTGTCCAAGAAGCCGACTGCTCCCTGGACACCAACTCCTACTTCCACATCTCCCTCAGCACTGCCTCGCTGGCTCCAGTCTCGCGGAGGATATTCCTGGTCCACAGGCCCTCCCCTTCCGGCGGTGCCAACCACAAAATGACCACCACCACGCTACACACAGCCCATACATAAAACAAGCGGCGCCGACCGCAAGATTGCCGCCGCAACTTTCCCTGATCCTTCTGACCACGGAACCGGCTCCCTATGGAGGTAAGGGGAGTGCCCTGCTACACACTCATAAATACTTCACCATCAAGGATGGGACAGATTTTGTCCCATTTAATTTGTTAGTAGCCGGTTTATTCTTGCTTTCCAAATGCATAACCTCATATTTGCCTGTATTAAACCTAATTTGCCATTTACCTGCCCAAGTTTCCTATAGAGAGACATTACATCCTGCTCCGATTTTACCACAGTACCTTACAAAATTTAGATGGAGACTTCTCTCTGTGCCAACGTCAAGTTCATTAATAAAGTTAAAAAGCAGCAGCCCAAGTACCGAATCTTGAAAAAGTTCCATTTATGTAGGGTGACCATTTGTCCCGGTTTTGCCGGGACAGTTCTGTTTTTTTGTGCCCTGTCCCGGTTGCTGGTCCGTCCTGGAAATGTACCGGTTTTTGGCCCTGGTCCCGGTATGCGGCGAGGCGGCGGCGGTGAGGAGATGCGGGAGCAGGTAAGTTTTTTGTCTATGTAGAATGAATACTGAGCCTGTAGAATGAATAAATGGATGCAGGGGGGCGGGGCTTAGAATGCCGGCCGGGCTGCAGGTCAGAGGGTGCTGGGGCGGGGCTTCCGCTTCCTTCTGCAGAGCACACGGTGAGTGGTGTGTCTCTCTTCCCGCTCCTGGCTCCTCTGTCGGCTGCGCGGTGTTCCCCCTCCCCCCCCAGGTGATAGGAGGAGGTAGGTGGGTGGGTGTGTATCAGTGTGGGTGGGTGTGTATCAGTGTGGGTGGGTGTGTATCAGTGTGGGTGTGTATCAGTGTGGGTGGGTGTGTATCAGGGGGTGGGGGTGTATCAGGGGGGGGTGTATCAGGGGGTGGGGGTGTGTGTATCAGTGTGTGGGTGTGTATCAGTGTGGGGGTGTGTATCAGTGGGTGGGTGTGGGTGTGCGTATCGGTGTGGGTGTATCAGTGGGTGTATCAGTGGGTGTGGGGGTGGGTGGATTGGTCGGTTATCGGTGGATGGGTGGTTATCGGTTTATCGGTGGATGGGTATCGGTGGGTGGGTATCAGAGTTATCAGTGGGTGGGTGGGTTTCGGTGGGTGGGTATCAGTTGGGGTGGGGGTGTGTATATCAGTGTGGGTGGGTGTGTATCAGTGGGTGTGTGGGTGTGTATCAGTGGGTGTGTATCAGTGGGTGTGTGGGTGTATCAGTGGGTGTGTGGGTGTATGTATCAGTGGGTGTGTGTGTGTGTGCGGGTGTGTATCAGTGGGTGTGGGTGTGTATCTGTGGGTGTGTGTGTGTCAGTGGGTGTGTGTGTGTGTGTGTGTGTGTATCAGTGGGTGTGTGGGTGTGTATCAGTGGGTGTGTGGGTGTGTGTATCAGTGGGTGTGTGGGTGTGTGTATCAGTGGGTGTGTGGGTGTGTGTATCAGTGGTTGTTGAATCCAGCAGCCCCATAATACCACTTGCGTATACCTTCCAGAAAACGGCCTGATGCTGCAACCGGTGCTCTTGCCGCCATGTTGCACGGGCCTCTGCACTACGGGTGTGTGTATCAGTGGGTGTGTGGGTGTATCAGTGGGTGTGTGGGTGTATCAGTGGGTGTGTGGGTGTATCAGTGGGTGGGTGTGTGTGCGGGTGTGTATCAGTGGGTGTGGGGGTGGGGGTGGGTGTGTCAGTGGGTGTGGGTGTATCAGTGTGTGTGTGTGTATGTCAGTGGGTGGGTGTGTGTATCAGTGGGTGGGTGTGTGTATCAGTGGGTGGGTGTGTATGTGTGTGTCACCCTCTCTCTCACCCAGTCTCACTCACTCACCCAGTCTCACTCACTCACCCCGTCTCACTCACTCACCCCGTCTCACTCACTCACCCCGTCTCACTCACTCACCCCGTCTCACTCACTCACCCCGTCTCACTTACTCACCCCGTCTCACTCACCCCGTCTCACTCACTCACCCTCACTCACTCACCCTTTCTCACTCACTCACCCTCACTCACTCACCCTCACTCACCCACCCTCACTCACCCACCCTCATCCTGTCTCACTCATTCACCCTCTCACCTTGTCTCACTCACTCACCCTCTCACCTTGTCTCACTCACTCACCCTCTCACCTTGTCTCACTCACTCACCCTCTCACCTTGTCTCACTCACTCACCCTGTCTCCCTGTCTCACTCACCCTGTCTCACTCACTCACCCTGTCTCACTCACTCACCCTGTCTCACTCACTCACCCTGTCTCACTCACCCTGTCTCACCCTGTCTCACTCACTCTCTGTCTCACCCTGTCTCACTCACTCTCTGTCTCACTCTTTGTCACTCTGTCTCATCTTAACTGCCCTATACATACACTGAAATAACCAATACTGCTTTCTTCCAGATCTGACTCAAGTTTCACATGTGAGACCTCGGAAGACAGGTAGGGAACACCTCCCCTCCTGTATAGTACCTTGAGGTACTGCGGATCAGGTAAGATCCCAGGTGGGATTGCTGCTTTAGAAATTGTGAAGAGGGGGCATCCTGACACTGGTTAAGGTGTATAATTCACATCTGGCTTTTTTTCCCCGATTAGTGTGGTACACACAAACACACGAAACAAGGACTAATTGTAGTAAAGTATAAGTGTAATACAATAAATAAACTGTTATGTAAAAAACTAATCCTGTTATTAGTTCTTACTAGATATGTATTCAATTTATTTTTTAATTGGTGGGGCTAGGTAGCGAGTAGATTTTTTGGTTGGGCAAGTAGATTTTTTTGTTTTGGTGGGGGGGGGGGGGGGGGAAGGGTTGAGCATAATTTCTGTTGGCGGCCCTGCGGGGGGAGAAGGTAGAGAAGAGTATGGGAAGAGGTAGAATGAATAATACAGCATCAATGGTGACACTATTAGATAAATATCATTATAATATTCATTTTTAGTAATACCATATGTTGTATTAATTTAAAAAAATTGTGTCCCGGGTTTTCATTTTCAAAATCTGGTCACCCTACATTTATGACAACTCTGTTGTATATCCTTCAACCCGTTTTGTGCAAATATTTTTACCAAGAGCAAATTTCCTTTATTTTGTACACTAACCTTTTGTGGCACAGTAACAAAAGCCTTTGCAAAATCTAAATCTACCCAGCTTTAATTCCTACTGCTGTCCTCAAAGAAACTAATAAGGTTAGTTTGGCACGACCTATCCTACATAAAGCCATGCCAACTATTACTAATAATTTTGTTATACATTAGGTATTCCTGAATACTATCCTGTACTAAACCTTCAAGTATTTTTTCAGGTCTGTGAGCTAGCTCCATTTTTTAATATAGGCACCACATCTGTTTTGTGCCAATTTTAATGGTACTGAGCCTGTGGAAACGGTCCTTGAAAATTAAATAATGGTTTGGCCGTTACTGAACTTTGCTCCTTAAGAAGTTGTTGATGAGACCAATTATAAAGTTTTTTGGGAGGTGCAACACCTGAACCAAAAAAAGGTTGTACCATTATAATTGTTGTAAAAGGGGAATTTTGAAACCTCTATTTCTTTTCGATTAATACGTCATGTGGAGTTTTAGTTATGCTTTGAATTGTTTGCATATTTGCTATAGATTGGTAAAAAAAAAAAAAAACGAAACAAAATAGAGGAGTTGTGCCAAACCAGAACCAAACCTAACTTTTTTATAAACAAAAACACACACCCACAGCCAAAACATGAATAATGTCTAGAACCAAAACGACAAGTGAATGTGCCCGCCCAGTATGAGATCATGGGTGGGCAACAAGCAGGGGCTACACCTGCTGGCCGCCCCAGCAGGCTTCTCCACCCAGGGCAGAGGGAGATGTTGCTGCTATGGATCATGTTTTCTCTCTGCCCCCCCAGATGCCTAATGAGAATGCGGTGATAAATACTTCCCTGCAGTATTCACCAGTATGCCGACATTCTCTAGCTAACTAGAGATGGGCATATGTGGTCCTTGAAGTATATTAATGTTGTCTACCACTGTATATTACATGCATTAAGATATGGTTTTAACCACTATTCTTATAGCAATATGATCAGGTATGTTCACTGCAAGGATTCTCCAAAATACCCTTGGGGGGACACTAGTATAAACCTCTAGGTCTGTATCATTCTAAAGTCCACCCAAAAGGATTGAGAATTATTACTGACCAAGTACTGTACAATGAGATACATTTTTGTTGTCCCTTGCAGACCCGCAGACCCGAGAATAAAAATCGATAGTTGTATTGAAATATACACACAACACATGTTGCAACATACAGTATGACTACATTATAGGCTGTCCTGTTATACAGGGTGGTCCAAGATGAGAAGCCCCGTTCGTTACTGTTGAGATGAGGTACGGCTAGCATTCAGTTGCCATCCAGTAAAGTTTAGTGTTTCATTATGCAGCAAGCAACTGACCAACAAATATTTGTCATGGTTTCAAAAAATGTCTTCATGTTATTAGGGGCCTGTAACAGGGGATTTATCCCTGTTCAAAAACGTGCCTCTAATCCACGTGCCTCTAATCCAGCAGTGTGGAGGTTAGCTGCTGGTAGACAATTAACCAACACCACCTGGCTGATTACAGGTGTCAGAAAAAGCCTGCCTCTGAGACAGGAAGGGAGACTCTTCCTGAGCTCACACGTGAGCTGAACCAGGAAACAGACAGAGCAGAGGTTCCTGAGTCTCACAGGTGAGACTGACCGAGGGAACACAGAGATTTCTGGAGCTTGCAAGATACAACCCAGCTGACAATTAATACTTCTAAACCTGGATCCTGACATTACCTTAGTGCACAAGGGTGCGGGCACCAGGAGAACAGAGAAGCCTTCCCCTACAGCTACAAGAGACAGATAAGACTTTTCTTATAAGACTGTTATCTATATCTATATTTATATGTCTCTATGTTTTGGGCTGGTGAATCGCTGGGCTAACCACGCAGTTAAAGAGGGCTGGACTGCAAGTGTAAATATACTCCAAAGTGGAGCAGATTTAGTTTGGCTCACTATTTTTCATATGTTTGCTGTGTTTAAAGCGACAGGCACAATAAAGCCTTATTTTAATTTCACCTTAAAACAGTCTCCATTGCATACCTCTGCACATGTCCTCTTAGGGCCCATATCAAAATTGATTTGAAGCAAATGGTGACACAGTGGGCTCATCTGCAAGTCATTATATTGAATGAATGTTTGGAAAAAATCAAATTAAAAACTATTGTTAAAGTTAAAATGTTTTCTTTTCCTTGCTGCAGTGGAAGCACTGTATTCTATGAGATAATGGTGAAAAGCAGGGTTGCAGGCCTGTCTAAGACATGTGACTGTGCTCACAAGTAATATTTTCATTTGCTGTATGCTATGCGGTGGAGGGTTTGTCACTTTTTCACCCACCAGAACTTATTTAAGGTGTGGTTACATTTTATTTAAAATTATACCAGGTCTATGAATGGGGCCTCTATGTTGGGCCACCCTGTATATTTCCATATGGGTTATGGTTTCTCTTTTGATCTTAACTGTATTCTGTGGAGTGTTCTCCTCCAGAGGATTCCCCTAGAACCTATCACATCAACACTAATTCTTATTCTGTCATAATTTACCTAATGTACGTAATAAACACACAATCCAAGTAGCAGGGTTTTCCGTGTTCCTGTGCAGAACAGGTCCACTCAGGCCATTCTCCCTCCACTGCAGAGGTAAATGGGAATTTTCACAGGTAGTGTTAGGACCTGCATATACTGGTTATGCCGTGACGTGGCTGCAGGCTTATAACGCTTTGGACAAAGGGTTTAACTAAATGACCCTTATTCATCAGAATACAAACATTGAAGTATTTAACTATGTATTTTGGCACATTGGATGTAGCATTGGGTATTTTTGTCTTTTGTTATATACCTAATGTATGTAGAAATATCTATGTTTTGCACAATGTTAATTAATTTGGTAGCCGCTGGGTAGCCATTTCTATATAGTACCATATCCTTCCTAGCAAAGTAGAACAGGAAAATAATACAATTAACAGTCGTTTCTTACATAGTGCTGACAATGTACACCGCCATACATAATGTAGACTTCTGCTGGCACAAGCTTTTCTTGGCCCATTGAGTTTACAAACTAATTCTGGTGCTTGAAGCACAGAAAGATAAAGTGGCTTGCACAAGGTCAGAAGGAGAACTGGGGTTGGAACGGGATTCGCCCGCTTCAAAGGCATCGACATTAACAATGAGCTACCACTACAGCGGTTTGTAATCAGTTTGTACGCAGCACTCTGAAACTGAACTAAAACCCAGATTACTGTACTTGCACTGCATGGAAACAGCTTGCAGCATAAAATCACTGGCACTAGACAGCATCAAATTCAACAAATAGGTGGGAAATGTCTCCTTTAATTAGAAGTTGAGAGAGGAAAAATGATATATATACTCAATAAATGGAAGTTTCCACAGCAATAACCTCTACACTGGAGATTTCTTTTTTTTTATCTAACAGAAGGCATTGGAAAAGTGCAGGACTGAACAAAGTCACAATTTTACAATAAATAAACTATCATGACAGCCCTGTTTGAAGAATATATTTAGATCAAATAAAGATAGCTCATTGTTTGTATCCTAAACATTAAGCAGCTCTGTTTAGCAGTCAACATTAAAGAAACAAAAAGGTCATAAAAGTAACGTGTTTGTCACGTACTGTAGTAGTACCGCTCCTCCCGTCACACACGCTTTAAAGCTTTAATATAAATTATTGTAAGATCAAACTCACAAGGGGTTCGTTATTATATTATTTTTAAAAAAAAGATACTGTCTGAACACAACACATACAGTATTACTGTTAAAGATTTATATAAATTCTAACATACATTTAGTGCTGTCCTGTGGCCCCTTAAAACGTCAGCCCGGGGCCCATTAAACCATTATAGAAACTGATGTGGAGGCTGAGGTCCCAGTGCATGCGCGCCCGGCAGAGGGGCGGCGTGTGCACAACGCTGCACCCGCACCCGCAATCCTGGGAGAGGTTGTGATGGGAAGGGGGCGTGGCAGGGGGGTTGCGGGGGCGTGGCCATGACCTCACGCAGCTGGTTTCGCCCTCATTGGCTGAACCTCCGGCGGGGGTGTGGCCACGGCTCCGTCGCAAGTTCCACACACAATTTTTTTTGTATGTGTAATCTTGCAGTACAGCGCGGCTGCTGAATGTGTGCAGACGCATGTACTCTGCCCTGAGTGACTGGGGGGCCAGTGCTTGTGCGCACAGCGAACGCAGTCACTGGGACCGCAGCCTTACTGTTCCATCTGTACTGTTCCAGCTCAGGTTACTATACCCTTCTTGCCTAGACATCCATTTCTACATTCAAGTAGAACGTTTTAGCAAGCTAGTGAAGGTTACACACTACCGGCACTTTATGGAACCAATATGTACCCCAAGAATAGGCATGTCTCTAAATCCTTAACTGTTTAGCAAGCTTAATTGACCTTAAAAAAAAAACAACCTCACACTGATGATACCCAACAAGGTTGAAACATACCTGTGAGTGGTTTGACTTGCTTTGCTAGTTCCATACTGTGCTTAAAAGCTGTGTGAACGGCGGTGCATTTGCTTAAATGGGCTCCATGTGTATGGATATTCTAGGCAAAAGGTGACACGTGTGCTCATTTGCATGTCATTTCCCAGGATCCCTTGCTGCAGTGGAAGCACTGTATGCTAGGTCAGGAGAGCGCAAACTTTTTGTGCTGCGCCCCCCTGTCTCTCTGCCCCCGGCTATCGCGCCCCTCTGCCTACCTTTATCCGCGTCAGATGACGCTGCGTGGGCGTGTGACGTCAGGTCACTTGGTGCTGCGGCGTCTATTGACGCCGCGTTGCCATGGCGACGCAACACAGACTGCTGAATCCCGGTAAGTAAACAGTTGCAGGGGCCTCACGCGATCCCCCGGCATTTAATTTAAATACCTGGGGGAAGAGCGCGGGGCCTCTGCAACTGCCCGCGCCCTCCCAGCACAATCTCCCGCCCCCCCTGGGGGTCGCGCCCCCCACTTTGCGCACCGCTGTGCTAGGTGATAATGGTGAAATGCAGGGTTCCAGACCTGTCTAAGACACGTGAATGTGTTCACAAGTGATATTCTTTATTGGCTACATGCCAACGGTGGAGGTTTTTTTGTTGCCTTTTCACCCTCCATAACACATATATACATATATACATACATACATACATACATACATACATACATACATACATACATACATACATACATACATATATCCTAAAATGAGGATCCAATTGAGAATATGTACCAGGATCTCAACAGGGACAGTAACAGGTTTAGCATGTTTAAAGACTCTTCTGACTATGATTGCACGCAAAAAATATATAGTTGACGTATAGTAGATTTTCAATGAAAATATTTCACATGAATTACATTTTCTGGATGGTTTCCAAATACAACATTTCTACGGTTACAAGTAAGACAATTCATATTGTTATATAAATTCACTATATTTAGACAGCCAAAGTAACTGGCGGCTAAGAAAACAACTGCTGCAAAGAAAAATTGATCAAAGAAGGGCCAATATTACAGCAATATCCACATTAATAAATGACATGATGGTAGTGATCGGATAGAAGCAGGCAAAGGAATGAGTCTCCAACTCTCCGTTGAAACTCCACTTCAATGCATCGTTCTGGTTAGAATCTTAGAAATATACACAACAGCCTGGGGGAAATTCAGGATTGTTGAATATGGGAGTCAGTAGTGTTGGACTGGCTGTCAGACCATATTTATCTTTATTTCTAGACCACATTCGCCATGTACATTTCATTGCTCCCAGTTTTAATGTTTCCGAGAAGGTCTCTCTTCCCCTCTTGGTCCACATGGCGGCCGGGAGAGAGAGAGGTCTCGTGTAGGTAGACTCTATTCCCACCCAGCAACTTGTATTTGGATCGTTATTCCACATTATTGCTTGTTTGAGTTGGGACGCCGAATAGTATTTAATGATATCCGGGACTGCCAAGCCTCCGCTATCTTTTGGAGCTAGCAAAATAGATCTAGCTACCCTGGGTCTTTTGTTTTGCCAGATGAATTGGAAAATTCTGTTTTGCATATTTTTAAGCTCTGATATTGGGATATTTATTGGGAGAGTCTGGAAGTAATACAGGAGCCTTGGTAGGATATTCATTTTGACCGTGGCTATTCTGCCTAGCCAAGATATCTGATATTCATTCCAGCTCTGGAGGTCCTTTTTTAACCTCTCAAACAGAGACTCAATAAATTCAAGACGTTAAAGCTGATGGTAGCTGACGACTTTGTAGACAATGGTAAAATCTTACCTCTCCCAGAGCTGGAGAAAAAACACCAAATAGTTAAAGTACCAGTGTTTGGTTTCCTCCAAATCAAACACTACCTGCAATCAGTCTCCAAAGATTCGACATTCCAACCAAATTTTGAAAGACTGTGTAGGAAAGGATACTACTGTAAAGGGCTGATCTCGGAGATATATCTGGGCCTGGCACGATCGGGGGGTTGTTCCCAACATAGCTATATGATCAAATGGGCAGAAGATTTGAATACAGAGATCGATAGAGAAGACTGGGAGGATATCTGGGAAGCAGCTTCAAAAACATCAATCTGCACCACTATTAAGGAGAATATTTATAAATTTTTATTTCATTGGTACCTAACCCCGAGCAGGCTGAGCCAGATTTTCCCCGGGTCCCCGGATTTGTGCTGGAGGGGATGCGGGCAAAAAAGAGATATGGCTCATATTTGGTGGAATTGTCCAAAAATTCAGGTATTCTGGGTCATGATTCAAATATTGATCCGAGAGTACCTGGGGGTGGAGGTGGAGGTGGAACCGCTGACCATGGTGCTGGCCAAACCAATCGAAGATCTGGAATCGGCGGAAAGTAAAATGACAATTCACGTGTTTACGGCAGCCCGCTGCACTATTGCGGCGGCCTGGAAAAAGGTGAACGCGCCCTCTAGACAGACGGTGCTACGGAGGCTAAGGGAAATAAAAATGATGGAGCTCCTTTCAGCGCAATTGAGCCAAAAACTTGACAAATTTCACAAAATCTGGGAAATTTGGCCGGGTAATTAGGAACACATAGATATAAATACAGAGAGACTAGATAAATGGGCTTCTCCCCCCCCCCCCCCCTCCCACCCCTTTCTTTCTCTTCTTTTCTCTGCTCTTCTCTATTCTTTGCTAAATTCTACGAGAGTAACGCAAGGAGGCGGCTGCTTCCCTAGCACAGCCTGAGATGTGGAGACAGATCATATTAACACAAAGACTATGTTAAAGCGAATATTTTATTTAAGCACTGATAACGATCTGTAGAGGTTTTTTTTTGTTTTAAGCACAACTGGTAATGCTTGAACAATATGTGTACCAATGTTGAATATTTGTTGTGTCTCTCCAAAACAATAAAAAAAATTGAAACAAAAAAAACTGCAGAGTGATACCGACACCCCCTACAGAGGTAAGTATGGGGGGAAGCAGGGAGTCCCAGGAGCTGAAATCAACGTAATTCAGCCCCAGAGACCCCCTGCTTCAATCCTACGAATAAAAAAGACAATAAAAATCATGTCACTGGGACTGCTGCTGTAAAGGCAGCCTAGACCCCAATTCATTTAAACTTTAACCCATTTATTGCCAGAGAGCATTGCTTTGCTGGTCCCGCTCACCGCAAAATGGTTAATCTGAATGTTTCCATGTCGGGTAATAACGTTGTGAGTTTAATATATCAAGATCACAATAATAATCCAGCTAAATGATCCCAAGTAAGGGAGCCCGTGGCTCCATGTTCGGTGTCTCTCTGCTGTCTAGTGCTCACCTCCTGTGATGTCACTTATGACTCTGCCTGTGACAGAGACCATTTGGGACCATCAGGACTGGGTTTTTTCAAAGTCATTTGCATTGAGACAGTGTTTCTGTAGCAGTGAAGTATCACTGCTGCTGGATCATTTAGTTACATTGTATCTATGGTGAGTTTGGTGAAATTACTCTGATATCTATTAATACTGTACCTGGAACTTTCTGTAGCATAAATGTATTAAAAAATGGCAGCAGCACGGAGGGAAAAAAAAAAAAATATATACACAACAATTATAATAATTATCATGACTCATTAGTATCTGCCCCGACATGAATTTGTTGGGACATGTGGGACACATGGAGTACACTAGGAAGCAGTAATGCTGGTGAAACTTCGCTGATGCTTCTAGGGCTGCTGATAAGGTCAAGGCCTCTTTGACCCATTCTTTTCTAAACCAGTGTACTCCATAAAGTGTAAATCATTGCTCTTATATAGCACCAACATCTATTCTATATCGCCATCTCTAAAAGGAAACAAAAATATGATTACCTAAAAACACCCCATGCAAAATTATATGTTACCACAGGGGTGCGCAAAGTGGGGGGCGCAAGATTTGTATGGGGTGCGCGTCATCTGACACTGCGGGTCACGTGATGTTATGTGACCCCCGCACGTCATTTGATACCGGATTTTAGGAAAGGGGGAGGGGCGTGGGCACAGGGGCTTGCAGGCATGGGGGGGGGGGTGCTACGCAGAAAGATTGCGCTCCCTTGTGTTACCAAGAGCATCTGCTTGGTGTTAAAGAACTCTTAAAAATGTGCTACCATATTTTTGTTCCTGTTAAAATAAACGGTCAGTGTTTATTGATAAGACGAGAGAATAGCAAATGTAGTGAATGAAAATAACGAAATCCAGTTCAATAAATGAAAAGGCCAAACAGTCTCACTAAAATACATATACAAATGTATCATCTTTGAAAACTTCATCTAACTGACTTCCTTAAACCAAAGTAATCATTCTAAGAATGAAACATTTGGCTATTTTCGTTTCTTTGGCAATTAAGGAGAACACAAGTAGCAGACATTACCGCTCGAGTCAACGCTACTGCAACGTATCACGTCAAAGCTCCTGTAATATTTAACACTAAAATATCATAAAGATAGACAAACAAGACAAGCGCAAATCTCATGAGAATCAATTTTAGTACAAAATATATGTATATTAAAAAAATGCACATTATAAGAAATGCCAATGCAACAGTAAATATGCAGGTAAGAAACCATCAGTGAAATAAGGTTACCAGACTCTCACAGGCAAAATAATATTAATAAGAGACCCATAGATGGGACCCCCAAGGTGGCGGTGGGCAGAGAGGTAGGTGTCCAGATTCAAATAGGCGTCCGCACCAGTAGGGAAAGCACCTGGTCCTGGTCCCAACAAATGAAATCAATGTTGATAGCTCTATAAAATTTGCACTCACGTGTACAACGAGATAGTAAGGCGTTGTGGTTATTAGAAGTTACCAACTTTTGTTTCCAGATAGGTACTCCAGATCCATAGAAAAGGGAGGGAAATCCATATACAAAAACGGAAAAAGCAAAATAGTATAATACTGCTTTTAATATTAAAAACACAAAGTATTCCACTTACATAAGTGCCTTTGTGGTGAGCATTCAGACCACCCTGGGTCATATGGACAGACCGTTATCTACACAGCAACAGCATCCTCTGGATGTCATCAACAAAGTGCCACTCTGTAGTCAATGATTCACCCAACGCGCGTTTCCACTTAAAAGTCTTCCTCAGGGGCTAATCTACTATCACGTTGTACACGTGAGTGCAAATTTTATAGAGCTATCAACATTGATTTCATTTGTTGGGGTTGACAATATTGCACTATTTGGTGTCTCTACTTCTTTTCCATGTCCTGATGTGATTTGCGCACCTGTTTCTTCTTCAATTGCTGGTTGGATTTGGTCTGAATCCTGTGTCGGGAGCTGCATTCTCTAAGGACAGTATACTATTTAATGTTATTGGTTTTAAGTGGTGTTATTTGCGCTTGACTTTTTCTTCACTTCTTGCATTAGCAAGCATGCATTTAAGTTTTTTTTCAGTCTGTACTATTATCTTATCTGCTCCTTCCTTTCTGCGCCCACTTGGTTTAGTCTTTAGAAGTTTTCTAGTATTATCTGTATTTACTATGGGTGTCTCACTGCTTGTCAAACTCGCACTTGCCCCCATTCTACTTCCATACCACGTCACCTCCTTGCAGAATTTAGAAGTTGGACAGTTTCCGGCATTTGCAAAACAAAAAGATTTTTCTGAGCAAATAAAGAGCAATACTGTAGACAAGCTCAGTATGAAAAATAGCACTCAATCTAACCCAACGCATTTCGATGCAGGTGCAACTTCATCAGGGAACCTTATATCACTGGTGGTTTTATACCTGCGTATTTACTATTGCATTGGCAATTGTTATATACATATATTTTTACTAAAATCGATTCTCATGCGATTTTTGCGCTTGTCTATCTTTCTGTTTTGAGCCATCTATTTTGACTAGCTACAACTCATTTGTCTTGGGATTTCCCTATTAACTCATCCAACATATTTGGTCCATTGCTCGCATCTTCAGGCTTTTCTCCCTCCCTATTACAACACTAGTTGTTTTTAATGTATATTTCACAGGTAGTATAGAGCGCACTATTCATTTCACTAAAACATCATGGCTCCATTGAAGAAGAAAAGAAGTAATGCGTGCATTCTGTTTAACGCAGAAGTTATTTTCAGCATTAACCAGGGTAATGACACTTGCTACAGCTGTAGTTTTCTTTTAATTAGGACCTGTGAATTGAGTAGTGATCATCATAACAAGAATTTACTTAACCTCTACCCCACCCTGTCCCTGGTAGATGTAGATGAGTGTCTTTTTGCCTGTGCAAACGCTTTCAGCAAAAGGGAGTCACTAAAGAAAATCATATCTCTCAGTTTCCCAGATATACAAACCAACTTTTTTTTTAATTATGTAACCTTCTTTTAAGTGTAGGCAGTTGACACACATACACTGCCCCTTGGCTGCAATAGGAAAATACAATTCCCAAGCTTGCTATGGTGCAGCAGGGAGCCACTTCAATTACAGGAGGATGTGAATTGTGATGGACCGGGCCTCAGCCAATGAGATTGAACTCTGGAGGGGCAGGACTAAGAAAGGAGCTTTCTAGCAGTCCCTGGCAGGACACGCAGGGGCAGAGCTGCAAGGGGACAGCTGCTACATCAGATCTGCACGAGCCTGAAGGACTTTAGGATTGATCGCGTGTGACCCGGGGCCAGTATGTGTCTCGCTAAAGAGAGCGTGCATTGAGTGCAGGGAGGCCCAGTAGATCGGAGTGAAAGTAGCACTGAGGTGCGATCACCGTCGGAGGGAACCCTCAACGGGTTCAGCAAAAAGTGGTACCTAAACATTTTGCTACGCATAGGCCTGCTACTCTCACTTGCATCAACTAGCTCCAATGGTGTGACGGCATCGCCACACGGACCTTGATAGCCAGGATTGGGTGGCCCTGCTTCAGACACGGAAATACGCCTGTGCAACATTTATGGGGAATGTTATGTTGATGTGTTGATGAAGAATGATTTGAAGGTGTAGCCACTGCGGGGACCAAAGTGAACCAACGGCAGCGGCAAATGTATGGTGGACAATTATAGCAGGAAATAATAAATAATAAACAATTATGCTGCCGTCATTGTCCAAATATAGAAACAGAGAACAGTCATAATTAGATTCAAATTCCACAGGCCCTAAACAAGAGAGAAATGTTTCATTTTTACGCAGAAAGCAACGAAAGTAAAAGATTTTTACTTGAAACTTTTCGCTGCCCTATTGACTTTTTTTGGAACATCCCTGGCCTGGGCACAGAAAAGGCCCTAATGATGAATCAGTTACATCATCACTAAAAGCTTTTTTTTTTTTTTTCCCTCTCTCTACATTGTTTTAGCCATTGAATCCTTTGTATATCAGTATTGCTTGACCTGAAGAAGAGAGGAGAACTCTCGAAAGTTTGTCCTATGACATAAATTGTTAGTCCAATAAAAAACGTATCACCTAATACTGAAGAACTCTGCACTATCGCAACTGGACTAACACGGTTATTTTCTGCTTTATTCATGATGGAAGATAACCCATATAGCCGTATGAAAAAGACACTGACCAAACTGATTACAAAGGAATCACAACTAAACAGCGACATCTACTTCCTATCAGAATGCAAGAGAAGGAACTGGATACCAAATGGGCTGAAGATCAAAAACCCACTTGCAACAACACACAATTCCCATTTCGCTGAAGAACAATGCAAACGCCTCAGTGAGAAACTGAGAAACAAACGGATCCATCAACTATATGGAAAAAAACAGGAATTAGAACGGCAAAAATGCACAATACTCCAAACCCTGCAATGGCAAAGCAGTGCAAATACCAACAAACTGGAAAAAGATATGCAAACTCTGCACAAGAGACTGCAGAGGAACTTAATCAAGAAGAAACAGAAGAAACTACAACTCCTCTCTCATTATGACTGCAGACCATGGACACGACATAAGGGATTTCAAACCAACAAAAAGCAGGACAACTACTTAGAACTAGAAACCAGAAAGGATTTTTCAAGACAGATACACAACCTCAACCCAGAAGAGCACACAGCCTGCCATGGAGTTATAAACCTGTCTGATTATAAACTCTCAAAACCTGAGACCTCAGTTCTCTCCAAAGGACTAACATTCTGTCCCACCACCAAACTGGATCAAATCCAATTATTCTCAGACCTAGAAAAATTCTTCAGGAGATTACGACTGAAAGAATACTTCCACAAAAAAGAGAGCACCCCCATAATGACAGAGAACAACAAGAAGAAGAACACGTACTTCACACCACCAACAGGACGCAACATCATACTTGACAGCTACATACAGAGCTTAAGATCACAAGTTTCCTTACTAGCATCAACACAGCAGAAAAAAACTATGTACAACCTATCCCCCATGGAGAGATCTGCTATCAAGGAACTGCGAAACAACCACAACATCACCATCAAACCAACAGATAAAGGAGGCGCAGTGGTGCTTATGAACACAAATAAATACATAGAAGAAGGCAATAGACAACTCACAGACAACACCTACTACAAGTAACTCGCGCATGATACAACCCAGGAATATACAAAGCAACTCATGAATCTCATTCAAACATTCCCTAACCACCTGCAACCACAATTGAAGCAACTAATACCTGACAACCCAGGAGTTGGAATCTTCTACATGCTGCCCAAAATCCACAAAAACAGGAAACCCCGGCAGACCTATTATAACAGGTATGGATACACTCACGGAACAAATATCAGGCTTAGTGGAGAATATCCTCAAACCTTTAGTCAGAAGCACCAACAGCTTCATACAAGATACCACAAATGTACTCAATAATCTTAACAACATCAACCAACTACCATCCAACACACTGCTAGTTACCATGGATGTAGAATCCCTTTACAGCAACATCCCCCACAAGGATGGTATTGAGGCATGCCTGCATTTCCTTACAACATCTCCCCTGGATCAGAAATACAGCGCTGATGTAATTACCAAACTGATAGAATACATCCTCACACACAACTACTTCAGCTTCAACAAGGAAATGTACCTACAACTAATGGGGACTGCAATGGGTACCAAGATGGCACCGCAATATGCCAATCTTTTCATGGCAAATCTTGAACAAAGATTCCTAACTACATGCCTCCACAAACCCTACAAATACTACAGATACATTGATGACCTGTTTATAATATGAGTTGATCCACAGGTGGGGGGGAAGGGAGCGGTATTCTCAGGAACACACCAAGAAATAAAAAATATAAACACAGTGATAGTGCAATATGTTAAGACAAGCGGAGAATGGGTGAATCTTGGCTCTAATGCAATTCCTACTTACAGCATGTAAGATATAAACAGGCAGGGGTCTGACTCTGTCAGGATGACGTCGGTGTGGGGTATACACAGAGAGGGGAACTTGATAGTAGTTAACTTCATGCGGGATAATCTCAAGGTATAACAGCTCAGGTTCACGTAGGATAATATGAAAGAAAGACGGACTATAGTATAGACCATAAAGTACAGATTTTTATCTCATCACGCAAGGTGCACAAACGTACTTACAATAAGTACTTGAAAGGTATTCCCGTAGCAGTTTCGTGAGACAGTAGAGGGCTTTTTGGCGATGGTGTGCTGGCTGGATAGCTTCCCTTCGCTTCCACCTCCCCGTCGCGGTATGGCGTCTGACGTCACTTCCGGCGGCACGGGGGATGACAACCGGTGGGGAGCGGGGGAGATGAATCTCAGCCGATCGCTGGTATAGGCAGCAGACACCTCACACGTCTTCACTTGCAGCAGGGCTATGGTGGACTAAAGGCTTGGCTCAACGCGTTTCGCTGTTCTCTAACAGCTTCCTCAGGAGGAGATGGTGTCCATTGAGAATTGTGGCTGTTATATACCCAAGTTAATTGGTATTTGATTGGAGGACAGGGTGTGTATACTAATTGATCACAAAGTTAACTTTGTGATCAATTAGTATACACACCCTGTCCTCCAATCAAATACCAATTAACTTGGGTATATAACAGCCACAATTCTCAATGGACACCATCTGCTCCTGAGGAAGCTGTTAGAGAACAGCGAAACGCGTTGAGCCAAGCCTTTAGTCCACCATAGCCCTGCTGCAAGTGAAGACGTGTGAGGTGTCTGCTGCCTATACCAGCGATCGGCTGAGATTCATCTCCCCCGCTCCCCACCGGTTGTCATCCCCCGTGCCGCCGGAAGTGACGTCAGACGCCATACCGCGACGGGGAGGTGGAAGCGAAGGGAAGCTATCCAGCCAGCACACCATCGCCAAAAAGCCCTCTACTGTCTCACGAAACTGCTACGGGAATACCTTTCAAGTACTTATTGTAAGTACGTTTGTGCACCTTGCGTGATGAGATAAAAATCTGTACTTTATGGTCTATACTATAGTCCGTCTTTCTTTCATATTATCCTACGTGAACCTGAGCTGCTTTACCTTGAGATTATCCCGCATGAAGTTAACTACTATCAAGTTCCCCTCTCTGTGTATACCCCACACCGATGTCATCCTGACAGAGTCAGACCCCTGCCTGTTTATATCTTACATGCTGTAAGTAGGAATTGCATTAGAGCCAAGATTCACCCATTCTCCGCTTGTCTTAACATATTGCACTATCACTGTGTTTATATTTTTTATTTCTTGGTGTGTTCCTGAGAATACCGCTCCCTTCCCCCCCCCTGTGGATCAACTCATGTAAGGAATCTGTACATATTCCTTGGAAGGTGGAGAAGCGTGTTCTTCTGGGATACACATCCCTCTTAAGTATTGCATTTGTTTATTGCACTTAATTATATTAAGGTGTTTATTAGCGCCGGTACAAGTCATTTGGTTGCACTGTTTATAATATGGACAGAGGGTGAAGAAAACCTAAAACAATTCCACGAGTCCCTGAACTCATTCCATCCATCAATTTGAACTCAAAATGGATTATTCGGCAAACCTAATAAACTTTCTAGATACTACAGTAACACTAAAAGATGGCAAACAACACACATCTGTATACAAGAAACCAACTGACAGATGCAGTTACCTCCACAACTCCAGCTTCCATCCCACTCATACAAAACAAGGTATCATACACAGCCAGGCTATAAGATACCACTGCATATACTCTGACACTGATGACAGAAACAGGCATCTCACAACCCTGACCGAATCGTTCAGACAGAAGTGATACAAACCAAAGACCATTGCCAAAACTATTACATCTGCACTAAAAGCCCCATGAGAACACCTGCTACAATACAGACAGAAAGAACCTACCACACACATGCCACTAGTAACCACATACAACCCTACCCTAGAGGGTATACGAAAAATAATCAAAGATCTGCAACCCATGCTGACAGAGGATGCGACATTAAAAGAAATCTTTCCCAAACCTCCCATTCTTGCATTCCGGCAACCACCAAACCTCAAACAGAAATTAGTCAGCAGAAAACTTCACAACGATTTTGAAGACATGGATAATGGCACAAAACTGTGCAGCAACAAACGCTGCAAACATATTTGCCAAGATCCCACAGCCAGTCACAACCATAGAACATTCAATGTTAAAGGATCATACAGCTGCACATCCAGGAATATAGTGTATATGATTCAGTGCAACAAATGTGACCAAGGTTGCTACATTGGGGAAACCAGCCAAAAACTACAAGGAAGAATGAATATGCACAGACATTCCATACTCCATCACGAAGAAGGAAGATACTGCTCACCTGTGGGACATCACTTCTCACAACCAGATCATTCCATAAATGATTTAAAAATCAAAATCCTCAATGGAATGTTTAAAAGCACCCAAGAACGGAAAACATTTTAACTCAGAATGATAAGACTCTGACACCAAAACCAAAGGACTTAATGTGGACATGGGTTTTCTCACACCCCATCAAAATTGTTTGTAATTATCCTGCTTGCCTCAATTCTTATCCACACGTTCTCTCCCCCCCCCAGCATCCCTTCCCCTCCCCACCTTTCTTTGACACTCTCCCCTGGCTTCAAACACTTTTAACACCCTACCTTATCTACAGTAAATATCTGTTGTTTTTTTCCCCCCTCTCTTTACACTGTTTTAGCCATTGAATCCTTTGTATATCAGCAGTGTTCGACAAACCTATACATTTGCTCGCCCCGGGTGAGTGGATTTAACCCTCGGGCGAGTAAATATTGGCCCAAGCAGCACACGTTTGGTACTAGGTGGCGAGTAGATTTTTTTGTGACGCGAGTAGATTTTTTGGTGATTTGTCAACCACTGTATCAGTATTGCTTGACCTCTAGAAGGGAGGATAACTCTCGAAAGCTTGTCCTATGACATAAATTGTTAGTCCAATAAAAAAAGGTATCACCTCATACTGAAGAACTCATTTATTCTGCAATATATATATATACTGCTGCGGCACAGTTTATTCGAGCATTTGCCCGTTCTGTGCCGCAGCAGTAGCCTGGCGCGCGCCCGAGAGTGACGGGCGCGCGCCGAAGCAGCGGAAGAGCGCCCTCCGATCGGGGCGCTCTCCCTACCGCTGCTGGGTCCGCCGGGTCCCCCGGAACCCCCTGCCGCTGTCCCGCGATCGCGGGACACCAGGGCTCCCTCGGGGAGCCCCTGGACGCGCGTGCAGGGGGCGCACGCTCCCGAAGACGCGTGACCGCGCGTCTATGACGCGCGGCACGCCGAGGGGCGGCCACTAGCAAGCCGGGAAATCTCCCGGCTTGCGGATCTGGCCGCAGTGTAATAAACTGTGTCGCCAGTGTATATATATATATATATATATATATATATATATATATATATATATATATATATATATATATATATATATATATATACATACAGGCATACCCCGGTTTAAGGACACTCACTTTAAGTACACTCGCGAGTAAGTACATATCGCTCAACAGGAAAACGGCAGCTCACGCATGCGCCTGTCAGCACGTCCTGAACAGCAATACCGGCTCCCTACCTGTTCTGAAGCTGTGCACAAGCGGGGAGACTATAGAGCCTGTTACAAATGTGTTATTTACATCAGTTATGCACATATATGACGATTGCAGTACAGTACATGCATCGATAAGTGGAAAAAAGGTAGTGCTTCACTTTAAGTACATTTTCACTTTACATACATGCGCCGGTCCCATTGCGTACGTTAATGCGGGGTATGCCTGTATATATATATATAAGCACATTCACATGTTTTAGGCAAGTCTGCAACCCTGCCTTTCACCATTATCCCCAGCATACAGTGCTTCCACTGCAGCAAGGGGTTCTGGGAAATGACATGCAAATGAGCACACATGTCACCTTTTGTCTGAAAAACCATTGTTACATGGAGCCCATATAAGCTATTGCTTGCTGTTAACACAGCTTTAAAGCACAGCATAGGAATCATATGCAAAGCCAGAGAAACCATTCGCAGACATGTTTCAACCTTAATGGGTATCATCAGTGTGAAGTTGGTTGTACTGCTGGCTTTGCAAAGTTTGCATTCCTTAACCAACATGTTTCTTTCTGCACTGCTAGACCTATTTGGAGAAAGACTCTGCTTGCCCTGCACTTACAGATTTAGTGTGCGCCATTACTCCGTTATTTGCAACATGCGGCATAGCTCAAGGTTGCTACTCTTGGCTCTATTTATTTGAATGGAGCCGCAAGAAACAGGATGGTTAAAACTTGCGCAGGCGGTAATGTGATATTGTGCGATAACGGGAGTAAAAAATGCCTGCTACTGTACATCTGTATATCTGAAGCAGTGTCATAATCAAAGTACTGTTTCTTTTCTTACCATAATGCTCTTGACCGGTTTACAACCTCAGTGCTTTGATGATGTACTTCTCGAATAAAAAGTGGGTAGTAAATGTTAAGCACAGTTTAATAAATGCTGAATGTATTTCATGGGAACATTTAGCTAAAAGGTGATAAAATTAAAATTGTTCCATCGCTGCCCTTTGGATTTAAAGCAGCATTAACCTAGAAGAGTTATAAACCCGGATCTGCTTCAGAAACGTTAATGTTTATATGTAAATGTCAGCGTGTTTGGCAAAAAGCAGACTCCAAGCAGGACATGATTAAATAACTGCATAGAACTTTACTTCTTTTAATATGTGAATATTGGAGATTATCCAGCAGACCAAAAAAGTAATGTTACAAAAACAGCCACATTATTTATTTATATTTCTTACATACTGTACTGCTTTGTTGTGGTGGATAAACTGCTTGCATTTTTAAGTTGACACCAAGAAAAGGTTACAGGAGGACACAATGAAACATATATCTATTTTCCTACAATGCTTTCTTACCATGCTATTAAAGAAGCAGTGCCTCGTACTTGGGTTTTCATTTATTTTTTATTTTTAACAACCCTTTTTATATTTACAGGGTCGGAGCCAGGGGATCCCCTTAGCCAAATGCCACTTTTTTTTAGCTCTGGGGTTAAAGCTCTTTAGGAGAAACAAAATGACTGTCAAATCTCATTCCTCCGCAATATTACAAAGATAATTGTTGCTCGACTGCTAAAACTCTGACTCAGGCCCTCATTCTCTCCCGTTTCGATTACTGCAACCTCCTGCTGTCCGGCATTCCTGCCTCTCACCTGTCCCCTACAATCTATCCTAAACGCTGCTGCCAGAATCACTCTACTCTTTCCGAAATATGTCTCAGTGTCTCCCCTGCTGTAATCACTGTCCTGGCTTCCGATCAAATCCCGTATCACACACTCCGTTCTCCTCCTCACTTTTAAAGCTTTACTCTTCTGCCCCATCATACATCTCAGCCCCAATTTCTCACTATGCACCATCCCGACTCTTGCGTTCAGCTCAAGGATGTCTTCGCTCTACCCCCTTTGTATCTAAAGCCCTCTCCCGCCTTAAACCTTTTCTCACTGACTGCCCCGCACCTCTGGAATGCCCTTCCCCTCAATACCCGACTAGCACCCTCTCTATCCACCTTTAAGACCCACCTCAAGACACGCTTGCTTAAAGAAGCATATGAGTAGCGCCGTAGATATTACTAGACACATGATACATAAAGCTTGACCCCTGCAGAAGCACTTACCAAAATGCCCTCCTACTGTTTCTGTCCGTTCCTCCTACATACCAATTAGATTATAAGCTCTTCGGGGCAGGGACTCATCTTCCTAAATGTTAAGTTTATATCTGAAGCACTAATTCCCATGACCCGTTATCTGTATTTGTTATTTATATGATTGTCACGTGTATTACTATTGTGAAGCTCGATGTACATTAATGGCGCTATATAAATAAAGACATACATACATACAATAGGAAGCTGCAACATCGGTTGAGGCTGCCTATTGGATGGCCATTTAAATCCCCTTTAAAATCAGGAAAGACTCCAGCCTACTCCATCAGATGATTCACACGATAGGTCATGGGAGGCCGTGTTCTCTGCTGCTCGTGTGGGTTCAGCACCATAGAGAACAGGACTGCATGAATCACACCAGTGGAAACAGGACAATAGTCCAGAGGAGACGAATGAAGAGGTACAACCACAGGGATACAGATTAGGGAAATAAATATTGGCATTTATTTAGCCTGTAGTTTCAGAACAATATAGCTTCATGTCAGCATACCACACAAATAAAACAGGCCTATCCCCCTGTACGGGCTAACTCACATTCCCAGTTCCTATTTGAAGGGCTGGGACGGTAGGCCTCTTACCAGCCTCTGACCCAAAGTCCAAAGAGGTACCTGTAAGCAAGGTAAGCAGTGCTAGGGATAGCCCCTGTAGTTTATGCAAGACGCTTTTCTACCTACCTGATGAGCCAGGTGGAGACTGGCTAATTGTCTGTAGCTGCAATTAACCAGCTCCCTTCTGAACTCAGGCAAATACAGACTCAATGTGAAGCCCTTTAAGACAAGAGTTAAGGTCCTTCCACAAGATACAATAGAGATACAATAAAAGGTTCAGTGTCTGGGCAGCCAGGAAAGTTGTGTCCAACAGGGACTGGTCAAGTCAGCACCCCAGTAGTGTCTTCAAAACCTCATATTCCACATGCATACAAACTGTTGTACTAGATACTAATTAATTAATAAATGTTGTCACTGTGTCAGTGTGCATGTCTATACATGCCCTCAATTCCCAGCCTACATAGGGTAATAGAGTCTGTTTGGGGCTGTCAGAACAATCACCTTAGGAGTCCATTGCATCAGTGTGTAGTACCACAACAGTCATATGTATAAATATGTGTGCGATAACATAGCACATGAACTCCATAGGGCTATAAAAGAGTTATAGTAGTAATGTCTCCATGGTCACAATATTCATCCTGCGTCGGGGAATAAACGCAAACAAAAGGCATATAGTTCAAATGATGATTGTAATCCAAGTGGAATGTGGCCACCATGGCACACCTGGTGGTGGGTGTGTAATTGTGACAGACAGTTCTGATCCCAGTATTAGGACACTATGGTTATTAGTGCACTTTGAGTCATATACAAGGTTTACCATATAAATCGTTCACTAAGAGTGTGAAAGAAGGGAGTTTATCTAGGATTAAGGAAACACGGGAGCACTAGGCTTGTGTTCGATCCCCTAGGATAAACTATATTTAGTTCAAAAATCCAAACGCTCTCACATTTCTCAGAGTATCTGATACGATTAGAGTATCTGATCCATATTTCCACCACATACAGAAACTTGATCAAAGAGCATACATATCATGGACGGTTGTTGGTGTTCGCATGTAAGGCAGTGTTTAGTAACCAACTGGTTGATTTGTCTTGCCTGTCCACAAAGCCATTCTGATATTCGACCTATGGATTACCATTCACTCTTGGAATTGTCTCCAGGTTTTACCTATATAGTATAATCCACAAGGGCAGACAAAGTAGATCACGAACATACATGCGCATGTAAGCAGTTGGCGAATGACGTATTGTTTACCTATAAGCAGGTGTTTAAAATATGTGCCAGATATCATGCTGCTGCATGTGACACAGCCCAGGCATCTAACACAGCCCGGTCGATCTGTCCATGTCTGTGGGGTATCATACTTATGTAGCCATGCTGTAAAATGGTCTGCAGTTGTCTCTCCTGCTGGCAGTAAACCTGGTAAGTTACAGGGATGCCAGCAGTAATCATGGAGGTTTGCCCTCACACCCTGGTGAGGTGCCCTATGTATGAATTTCCTCTATTGTGGCTTTTCTAGTACATTCTGCACATAACCTCTCCGAATAAAACAAAAGGCAACTTATGCATTCAGCCAGCGCAAGACAGATGCTTGGTCTTAGTCTTATTCATTTAAATTGGCATTTTGTTTCCCCCTCCCCACCCCCTTTGTTTGATACTTGAGATAGCCATTGGATGAGGTCACAACATTGTTGTATTTACTTTCACCTGCCGTTATTTAGTGTCCTGAGAGTACATATAGAACATTTTATAATGTACTTTTGGGGTCCACAAACTGGGGGCGTGAATTTTTGGGGGGCGGAGGGGGGGGGTGGCTGCGCTCTTTCCCACAACATTTAAATAAAATGCAAAGATTACCATTTGTATAAATTTAGCACCCTCAGCATGTCGATTCAGATAGGGGAATAATGCCAGTACTTATGGCGCTTCTGCCAATGCAAGGAAACATAGGGCTAGGAGGACTTCAGGCCTCAATCTTGGGTCTGGAACATAAAATAAGAAATGGAGGATGGCAGATAAGAGAACAAACTCTCCACATCACTGAGTGGGTTATGAAACAACCGGCCAATCTTAGAATCTGAGAAGACAAACTTGGAACAACTAAGAAGGGGGCAATACTAGATCTAGTAATAATGAAGAACAATTCAATGAGTGAGAACTTTTGGGAAACCGTGATCATAACATGGTTTCATTCAATAGAATTTAATCAAAAACAGAATTAAATATTATGTACAGTACATCCTTGTTGTTTTACCAACATAGAGTAAGCCACATGGAGATCAGAGAAAGTACACTACATCTGTGGATCTACAGGTAATCCTGCGTTTAATCTTAATGCTCTCACCAGTACAAGGATCTGATATTTGGCCAACACCAGACAGAAGTGCAAAGGTGGTTTGATAAAATGATACAGAAAGCACCTGGCCCCTGGTAGCATACACCCTATAAAGTTCTTAAGGAGCACAGCTCCGTCACAGCCAGACCATTATATGTAATATTAGGACTTCTATTCTACAGCTACTGGACTTGAAGATTTCTTTTTTTACGTGATATTATCAGCAGATATCTTTAACAAAAAGGTATTACAGGGAAATAATGTTTTTTTTTTAAACATAGGAAGGGTGTTGGCTAAGTGAGAAATTTCATTGTCATTATTGTAGTCAGGAAGGATTTATTTTTCCTTTTGTGAGACAAAGTTGGCAAATGCTTCATTGGGATATTTGTTTGCCTTCCTCTGGATCAATGAAACTATACAATATAGAAGTAGTATCTCACTTGATTAAAGTTTAACCACCAATGAACTCTATAGGACATGTCCTTCTGCAACCAATATTGCCCATACGGTAAATTGTCAAATCGCTTTTTTTTCCTTTTTGTTGTGGTGTCTAAACTAATTGTACTTAACCAGAGATAAAAGGGAACAATAATTACTTAATGAATTGATAAAATTACAATTACAGCGAACCCAAAGAAAACAGAAGCGTATTCATTTTTTTATTTATTTTTTAACATAGGAGTAAGTGAAAATTAAACTTATACTCATAAGATTTTTGCTCCCCCATCACCCCCCACCCCCATGTAGGATTGCACCTTTAATGTTACTATGTATTCCCTGTGATATGCAAAGAGAATGGGGTAATTATTCCCCCCCCACTGCACAATGTAAACAATGACAAAGACTTGAATCTTTTCAGCAGAAATCTTCTGCTCCATAAATTCTTCGTAAGAAGGAAACAACGACAATATATAAACATACAATATATAAAAACAGACCTGAGGCCAATTTTGACACTAATGATTTCATGTGTTTACAAGACCTACTCAATGAAAATGAATGAATACAGGGCGAGGTTCCTTTCTCTGATCTTAAATCAAGATCCACCTTCACACCACCAATCAAAACCTGTGCCAATGTGGAGGTTTCCACAAAAACCAATGATATTATAAAACTGCCTCAAGCAATGAGAGATAACATTAGTCACGGTGAACATACTGTCCTAAAAGAACTGACCAAAGCAAATACAGTTGTAATTGAAGCTTCAGATAAAGGCGCAACATAGTTGTTGCCAGGTGCCCCTTGGTCTCCGTTTATTCCCCCCCGTTACCTTCGCTGCGGCTGAGGAGGTGCGTGGGTGCACCCGGGGGCTCTGGTCAGCTGGAGGGGCGACCGGGTCGCCACGGCCCCTAAGCGGGACACCGGAAAGGGCTCGCCATTTTATAATTAGCCGTGCATGTGAAAGCACTCGCGCATGTGCAGTGGGCTCATAAGTTGCGGCGGCCATGTTGGTACACCCCGCGCATGCGCATTAAGGCAGTAGTTGCGGCGGCCATTACAATAAGCTCCGCAGGGGAATTACAAGTCCCAGCAGCACCAGGGGTTGAAGCATCACATGTTGCCAGGCAGCCAATAGGGCTAGGAGAATCTCGGTAGTAGGAGATTGAAACTTTTGCCGCGCCTGGAACCACGTCAGTCGGAGAAGGGATGCAGAGGGGCAAGGTAGTGTCTGTGTGCAGGTGGCATCCCAGACTAGTCCAGATACACACCCCCCACCCCCCTTAGGCCCCAGATAAGCCCCGACTCACAGTAGGTTGTGGCTACTACAAGGAAAGTCTATAGCTAGGGATATCTCCCCACTCTTACCTTGGTGCACTCCTGTGTTCTCTCTTTTTCTTGATTGCTGGCTCTGCCGACGGAGTTCTCCGCCGGGATCCATCTTTGAGGTGGGGGAAGACACCTCGAACACTAGGAGCTGCAAGAGGACAGAGAGGAATTAATTTTCCACATTCTTAGGAAGAAAGAGCGTGGACTGAACATTCTCAGACTGACATCTCCCCACTAGCTGCTTCTTGTCAGGGTATAGCACATGTGAGAGGCCACGCGGTGATTGCAGCCTGTGGTCTGGGACCAGACCACCGCAGTAATAGACTTTCAAAGATGAGACCCTCCAACGGGAGTTCACCCCACATAGAGGCTGATGCCTTCATGGACGACAACGACGTTAGATCAGACGGATCCCTGTTTGTTATCCACTTGTACCCGGGTGCAGGAGCCCCAGCTAGGTACCCCAACAGTTCACGTGATAGCGCTATTCCATACACTTTGGGTGGGCCCTGACATTGAGAAAGGACATCAGGGATATTGGTGCCATGCACCCTATGTACATTAAGGACACTCCTCTGGTGTATTGGGATTGTGTGTGTGGGCTATATACTGTGGGTATAGGTTGCTTATCCTGAGTTCAGTAAAACCAGTTATATACCCTGTATGTGGTTATTATTGGTATTGTTCCTGTGAGGGGCGTATCCCACCACGTTGGGATCCCTCGCAGGTGGAGGCGCTGCACCGAGGCGAACGAGATATCACCCCAGGCTCCCAGTGGCGGAGGCTCAGGCCTTCTGGTAGCCAAACAGGCAATAGCAGTGCTGGTAGTGTCTTCTGTGATGGGGAAAGGGGGTTACATTTGGAGGCACTGCTGAGATTGCAGACCTGGGGTGCCAAATATAAATTTAAGACAATCTCATCCAGAAGGGAACATGTCCCTGCCGTCACGCCACAGGGGGAAGTCCACTCATATACCTCAAATGCAGCGCACGAACAGAGACCCTTGGTGTCCTCCCCGGTGACCCCAACTGTCTCTCCACCAGCGAGCCCTAGCCAAAGACAAGCTGACAGTCAAAGGCCTGAACCAAGTCACCACAGTATCAGCAGTACAGATGGGGCCCAGTTACTCGTACGTGTCCTGCAGCAACTGACAGAAAAGATGGGTCAGCTGGCCCAGGTGCAACCTTGCCGCAAGTTGAAGGCTTTCTCTGGGCTACGGCCCACCCCACAGGGGGAAGAGGCCTTTGAAGAGTGGCACGACCATGCGGTACAAGTACTGCCCAAGTGGACGTGCACAGATGTGGTTAATAAGCAAAGAATCGTGGAATGTATACGGCCGCTGGCCGCCAACCATTTATGACTGTACCATGAGTGCCATGAAGAAACTGAGGCTAAAGACCTGCAACAGGCCCTAACCAAGGCCAATGGCCAGAAGGACAACCCAATTGCGTTGTTGGCCCAATTCCATGCTCTCAAACAAAAGGAGGGGGAAGACCTATCAGACTTCCCACGATGGCTGCAGATGATGCTGTGGACCCTGACAAACAAAAAGGACATTCGCTAACACCCCCCCTCTTGGCCAGGATTTGCTGCACGATCGCTACCACGAATCCTCCCAACTTTGAGGTCCTATGTACCAAATCCAGGACCAAGAGGCCATCTTGCAGTTCTAGGCACCTGTGAGGATTCAGGGGTCGCGGCGCCCGCGGCCCGCTCCTCCTCATCTTCTTTACCTCCCGCTGCTGAGCACCGTGCCCCTCGCTGGCACCACTTACCTCCTGCTGCTCTGGGGGTTCCCCGCCGTCCCCGGCAGTCTCTCGCTCCTGCTAGCTCTTCCCTCTCCCATGCGGCTGCCATGTGTCCCGGCCGCGCGCATGAACAGCGCGCGCCGGGTGAAGATAATTTATTCACTGCTCTAGCAGTGAAACCACGCCCGCAGCAGACGAACAGGACCCCCTGCCAAAATAAGAGTTCTCACCTGCCTGCCAATCAAGTGGACCTATCCAAGATAGCTCCACGCATTCCTACAGGCCTGCCTCCACTTCCGATTGGTCAGCCGCACTTTATATTGCCTGTCCTCCCATTCACTCATTGCTCGACATAGTTTCCACTAGGATTACTACTCTGGCATTCTCTCTTCTTTCTCTCAGGTTACGACTTGGCTTGGCGGACGTCTATCTCTGGCTCTCAACCCCTGCTTGGACAACGACCTTCCGGAATTCTCCAATCCCTGACCATGGCTAAAACGGCAACGATGATGGCACTTCTTTACCGATACCGGCAAGTATTGCTAGCTAACATCACCTGGCCTGGCAACGCCTAAAACACCACACTCCGGACACGCTCCTTTTGCTGTGGGTGCGTGCCCATATACGTTCCTCACCTCAGTAGAAGGGACAGGTCTGGCCTGCGGTCAGCACCGGCATAACAACACCTAAAGCATCCCAGAAATCCTCCAAAGGGAAGAGCATTGCGACTCCAGGAAAGCAGGCTAAGGCCAAGGAGAAGTCTGAGGATTCTACTCCCCAGAAGCAGTACTGACAGACCTTCTCACCATCTAGGAGATTAGCTCCCCCATCCGGGGCCGGAGAAGACTGCACTGACCGCTGCTACCACAGTGGTAAAGGCGGACACTTCTCCAAGAAATGTCGGAAGCCCAAGACCTACTACCCTAGGGTCATGACCCGCGCAGTGCCACCAACTAACACTCAACCCCTCCTGCCATTGGAAAGCAACCCAGTGTCTAGCACCGATGAAGCAGCCCAACTGGAAGCTCCCAGTCGAGTGGGACCAGCAGCCATAATCAGAATCCTAGTGGAAGGTATTTACTCCTCAGCTTTGCTGGATACCGGGTCACAAGTGACTATCATATACCGACCCTTCTTTGACCAAAATCTTAAGCACCGGCCCATGCAGTCAGCAGAGAAGATGAAGCTGAAGGGTCTCAGCAATGACGACTAACCCATCGATGGCGTGGTGAAAGTACGGCTGGATATACCGCAGTTGAACACTGGCTAGTGTCACACCATGGATGTGGAGGCTCTAATATATCCCAAGGCCCGAGAACATCCCAGCTCCCCAATTATCTTGGGGACCAACACCGATGTGGTGTGGGCAGTGATCCAAGCTTATCTAAAGGTGGCCAGCAAACTGCCGATCCACCTGGTACTGAAGCAAGAGTACTGCAGAAGCTCGGCCCAGGAGGGGTATGGTAATCTATTTAATCACACAACGGGGTTGACCGAGATTCCACCAGGGGGAGTAATGTACATGGACGCAGTGTGCTGCTATCCGGGTCGTGATGAGGCGTGACCATTACTTCTCTCTAGAGAGTATGCCCGATCAAGGTGTTCATCCAGAACATCTCCCCATACACCATGCCCTTCAATCAAGATCAAAGACTGGGTTGGATAAACCCAGTTACTCCCGTCGAGACAGTGGCTCAAGCACCGCCGGCGTGCAAGATAAGCCAGCCAAACTGCCGTTTGACTTTGGGGAATAGACACTGTCCGCCGAAAGGAAGGAAAGGCTAAGTGGCAAGCTGGGAGAACACCGGGAAGTGTTCTCCACCAGCGAGATGGATGTGGGCTGCAGCCGGAGCATCCAGCACACGATCCACCTGAATGATACCACGCCTTTCCGGGAGCACTCTCCATGCATCGCTCAAAGCGATGTGGAAGATGTGAGTGACATCATGAAAGAAATGGAGACGACAGGCATCATGACCGAATCCCGTAGCCCCTACGCTCATAGTGGTGCGCAAAAAGAATGTGTCCGCCTGTGTGTAGACAACCGGACCCTGAACAATCGTACCATCCCCGACCAATACTCCCTGCCAAGTATAGAAGAACCCCTCAATGCGTTGTCAGAAAGCCAAAATGGTTCAGCGTGCTGGACCTGCGGTCTGGGTACAACCAGGTACCTATGAGCTCCGAAGATCAGGAGAAGGCGGCGTTTGTCTGTCCCCTCGGCTTTTATCAGTTCACCCGAATGCCACAAGGCATTTGCAGTGCCCCAGCACCCTTCCAGCAGTTGATGGAAAAGACCATCGGAGACATGAATCCCCGGGAGTGTTTAGTCTAACTGGACGATATTATCATGTTCGGGAATACTCTAGAAGAGCACGAGGAATGACTGTTGAAGGTATTAGACAGACTGGGTAAAGAAGGCCTGAAGTTGTCCGCTCAGAACCCCTTGGAGATATGTGGACGTCCGTCTGAGAGAAAACGTTCGTGAACCTTAAGAAAAGCCTCACCGAAACACCCGTTTTGGCTTATGCCGATCCCGAGCTGTATTACATGTGTAGAAATCCTCCCCCAGGAGGTATAGACGCAGCACAGCCGTGATGAAGAGATGCAAAAAGCCTGATGTAGTGACTATAAAATCTTTATTGGAACAGTGTGCAAACGGATCATCTGACGCGTTTCAGCCCTTTGTCAAAGAGTGATCCGTTTGCACGAAAAACACTCTATTATAGTGTGTGTAAGCAGCAGCACCTGCATCTGTAGCCCAAAATAAATGAGCAACAGGTGCATACCACCACACACCCACAACATGAAGGTGAAGTTAAAAAACAGTTAAAATGATGACCAAATGACTACTATCAAAAGTATAAGTGTGTCTTATGGAATTAATCAAATTGCGCAGACATATATTATACAATTGAAAAAAGAGAAAACAATACTATATTGGCCACCAAAATAAAAACAAAACAAATGAAATGATATGCACACAAATGCCCAATTGAAACAACAAATCTATAATATTAAAATATACCCATATATATGTAGCCCCCTGTAAACAGCACAGGCTATACCTATCTCCCTTCTACTGTGGTAAGTCCTGTTAAGATCAGGCACCAGTAATCATCATGGGTTTTCCCCCTTCATAGCCCTGCCCTGAGTGGTAGATGCAGGCCTGGACTCTGCTGCAGGCGTGAGCAAGAGGGGAGGTTCTGCTGACATTACGAGAGGTGGGGCTAGCTCTATATTTAGCAGCCAACTCCTGTGAGTAAAGTTAGTTCTGCCGAGAGTCTGCAGTGCAGTCGTTATGCCGAGAGTCTGCAGTTCAGTCAGTATGCCGAGAGTCTGCAGTGCAGTTAGTATGCCGTGAGTCGAAGAGTCCTGCGGATCGGTCCGAGGAGTTGGAGGAGACCGCGGTCTCCCCTGCGCAGAGTGCAGGAGCAGAGAGAGGAGTGGAGAGATTCAGCTTCCTTTAGTAGAGCTGATAGAGTTATAGACCTGGTGGACCAATGCCCTCACCCCACTGCCTGGGGTGATGGGGAGAATCCAAGCCCCACCGCGAGGATAACCTCGGGGGTGGGTCACAGGGTATTGAACCCCTAGCCCAGACCATCCTGTCGGAGGAGAGACTTGGAGGGAAGGAGAGGAGGAATTATCTGTGTGGGAGGAGAGCGGAGTAATAAGTACAGCTTGGCTGTTGTTGTTGCGGCTACTGGACGCCACTACCGTTGGGATTTGCTGATCTGCCAATAAAAGAGACTATCCTTTGTTACCAAAGACTGTGTGTGAATTGGAAGCTATTACCCTTGGACCCAAGGGGTTCTTCTATACAGGTCCTGTCCCATATTCCTGGGAGTATAGAAGATGGAGGCGCTGCACCACTAAGAGAAGATGGAGGCTACCACCCCAGAAGCTCGGTCCCGGCTCCCCAATAACATTGCGGAAGCTCAGGCCCTCCTGTTCCTCACAGGTATGCACCACACCGCATGTAATCTGCCCTCATGCACCCTAGACACCACCGTAGAGTCTGGGGGAAGGGGGGAAGCAGGGTTACATATATATATATAGGACGAAGCATCAAAAGAGATAGTAGAATATGTCAGTAAACCTGATATGAAAGTGTTTAACACAGGTGACATGTTGTACCTTGAAACAAATAATGAATATATCTTGAACATGGAAGGAAATTAAACCCAAGGAAATGTAACATGAAACAACTTTGAATAACAACATAATAAATGCTGGATCTGCCTCACGTCAGTCACCTACGTGGGTCATATAGTATCCGCCAACGGAGTGGCTACTGACCCTGCCAAGGTCGAAACCGTGGTGAACTGCCCCAACCAGACAACATGATGGGGCTACGATATTTCCTGAGATTCTGAGATACTACCGCCGCTTCGTGGAAGGCTACTCCAGCAAAGCCAAGGTCCTCAACAACCTCCTGAGAATCTACCCAGAGGAACCTCGGCAGAAGGCCACATCATCCGCTCAGAACCCCTCGGAGATATGTGGACGTCCGTCTGCGAGAAAGCATTCGTGAACCTTAAGAAAAGCCTCACTGAAACACCCGTTTTGGCTTATGCCGATCCCGAGCTGTATTACATGTGGATGCAAGCTTCAAATGGCTGGGAGCAATATTGCACCAGAAGCATCCTGCTGGCCTTCGCCCAGTGCCCTACGTGAGCCAAAGTCTAACACCAAGTGAGCAGAACTATCCAGTTCATAAACTTGAGTTCCTCGCCCTCAAGTGGGCAGTAGTGGAGGAATTCCACGATTATCTGTATGGCGTATCTTTCGAAGTACAAATGAACAACAACCCTTTGATATATGCTTACGTCTGACAAATTGGATACCACCAGTCAAAGATGGTGTCACGCTTGTGCGAGCCCACAGACAAGACCTGACCCCAGCACTGAAGTGGGAAGGACAATGCCACACACCCACAGTAGCGAAGGCGGGCCCAGTAGGTGGTTTGTAGCGTTGCTGGGTCTGGGTATGAAGAAAAAGGGTTAATCCAATACTCGCCAGGTTCCAAGGGTAGGAGAAGTACACATAGTCGTTATCCGTAAGCCAGGGGTAAAGAGCTAGAGAGAACCAAATGCAAAGCCAGGTCGGTACATGAGAGGTTAATCCATAAGCCAAGGGTCACGAGCCAGAGAGAATCCATATCCAAATCCAAAGCCAGGTTGGTACACGAGAGGTAACTGTAGAAAACAAAGCAAGACAGGGCTGGACAAGCCAGGCACACACAAGGCTACACAAAGTCTATGTTCAGCAAGGTATGCCAGGAAGAGGCAGTCTTATATAGGAGACAGGAACCAGTAGGGGAGGGAGCGGAGGCAGGACCTCCCGCAGATGCCAGGATAGGCTGCAGGAGACAAGGCTCATAGCAAAGCTTGACACGTAGCTGGGGCTCGTTGCACGCCGTCATGCGCGTGCACCGCGCACAGCGGAGGTGCGGCGCGTCCCGAGGAGGCGGAGCTATGCTCAGTGACCGTGCATAGAAAGAGCAGGTGCGCGCACACTCTGTAACAGGAACGGTGATGCGCACATCAGCGGGGGTGAATCTTCGGCAGCTGCCGCTGCAGTACTATAGGTAGGCGAGGAGGGAACGCGCCGCAAGGGACGCACTCCCCGATTCCTCACAGTACCCACCCCTTCAGGTGAGAACTCCAGGCGAGCCAAAACAGGATTACTCAGGGATCTGGGTGACATGGAATTGTTCCTGAACCCTCTGGGCATAGTGGAAGGTCTGCGGCAAGGGCATTTGTCAGCGAGTGCTTTCTTCAAAAGAAAAAGCAGTGGCACAGCAATCAATAGAAGGTCAGCACCCCTAGGTAGGTGAGGTTAAGAGAACATCAAGTCCAAAGTCTGGGCATCCTCAGAGGTCACAGTGGACACCGAACAGCATCTGGAGAGAAGCACACCAGTGCCCACGATGGGAGCACAAGAAGCGGGGACGGGCACCACAGGCAAGGCAAGAACGTCCAAAAGGAGCACTACAGTCTTAGAAGAAAGCACCAAAAAGTCCGGAGAGGGCACATCAGGTACTACAGAGGGAGCAATGGGTAGCGAAGTTGACTTGGGAGTGGAAGTCCAAGACTCTATGGCTTCTGGAGATATTGCAGAAGAATCCGTGCAGAATAAATCTGTTTTGTACACAGGGTTTTGAATCAGTACAGACATTTGGTACTGCTGAAAGTTCCATGAGAGACAGTCCAGAGTTCATAGCAGCAGTCATGCAGTCTGTACTGGGTATTTGCAAAACAGCAAGGGCAAGACTAGGTACGCTTAATCCGGAATGGGTATTGGTGAAAGGTCTGCTTGTCACAGAAGTGAGTGTCTGAGAATCCACATTAGGTATAGCAGATACTATAGAAAACTTTGTGGCAGGAGCGTTAGAAAAAGTCAAAGGGACCTCAGACATTGCAGGTGAGTCGGGGAAACTTGATTTTAAAACAGGATTCTTATCATTATCAATAGCACTATCACACACTACAGGAGAGTCAGAGATAAGTGTTTCACACATAGCAGGGAACTCTGAGACAGAGAAATATGACTTATCAATTGGATCCTTAGATGCAGCAACAGGAAACTCAGACCTTGCAAAGGAACCAGAGACAGATAAACTTATCTCTGAAGTGGTTGGTTGGGAATCAGCAAAAGAGGAACCAATTACAGTGGGAGTTACAGCAGGAGTATTAGTGACAGGCAAGTCACTTACTACATGAGAGTCAGAGGGAGGAAAACATGCTTTTACATCAGGAGCTTTGGAACTTACACTAATTAACTCAGGAACTGCTGGAAACTGCTGGGATGCAGTAACAGGGGACTGAAAACTTGCAAAGGAATCAGAGACAGAAAGGCAGATCTCTGAAGTAGTTGATTGAGAAACAGGAAAAGGAGAACCAATTACAGCAGGTGTCTCTAAGAAAAAAGGCTTGGACTCAAAGGGAGAAATCTCAAATGTCTGAGGGGCAGCAGTGATTACACTTGGTACTGTAAAGGGTTTAGAGACAAGTGCACTGGTCTCTGAAATGGGTGTATGAGAGTTTCTGCTAGGTACTGCAACAGGATTACAAAACTTTGACAAGGCTAACCTGAACTCTGAAACTGGATTTTTAGGTGCAGTGGCAGAAAACACAGACATTTCAGAGAGGGTACTGGCATACCCCGCTTTAAGGACACTCACTTTAAGTACACTCGCGAGTAAGTACATTTTGCTCAATATGCAAACAGCTGCTGACGCATGCGCCTGTCAGCACGTCCTGAACAGCAATACCAGCTTCCTATCTGTACGAAGCTGTGCACAAGCGGGAAGACTATAGAGCCTGTTACACATGCCTTATTTACATCAGTTATGCACGTATATGACAATTGCAGTACAGTACATGCATCAAAAGTGGGAAAAAGGTAGTGCTTCACTTTAAGTACATTTTCATTTTACATACATGCTCCGGTCCCATTGCATACGTTAATGCGGGGTATGCCTGTACTCTTTAAAACAGGGGTTTTAACATTTGTGATTGGCATATCACATGCTACTGGGGAGTCAGAGAAAGGGAAGGCTGCTATGACATCAGGGTTTTTAACAGTGGTACAGGTTAACACAGGGAGTGCTGGAGAATCGTTAGATGCAATAACAGGATGCGCACATCAGCGGGGGGTGAATCTTCGGCAGCTGCCACTGCAGTACTATAGATAGGCGAGGAGGGAACACGCCGCAAGGGACGCACTCCCCGATTCCTCACAGATGGCTGGCTCCTCTCCAATTATCAGTTCCCCTTGAAATATAAGCCGAGGCCTCTAAACATCGGAACCGATGCTCTCTCCAGGAGACCTGGACTGTGTACAACCCAAGACGACGATCTGTGGGAGGACATTTCTGGCCCTGGGATGCGGGCAATGTGCTACACTGCGGCCATAGTGGAGGACAAGATTGCATTCTCTAAGCTGAGAGTAGCAGATTCCCTGGGATGCCAGACCATGGCAATCCCTGCTGCTTACGGACATCCAGAAGGCATGTCTGTTACCCCAGAGTATATTATCACCTGGAAAGAACTGGTGATATACCAGATGAGGGATCCGGTGGCTAAGGCTATACACCAGGTCCTCCAACGAACCAACCCCTCCTTGATGAAGTGGGCCCCTATCAAGACCGTACCAGTCCTTATGAGAGAATGGGATAAGATCCACATGGATCGTGGTCTCTGCTACAGGATTGTGCCATACAATAACTACCCTGACAGAAAATAACTGGTAATGCCCTGATGCCTGGAGGGACAGGTCCTACAATCTTTGCATGATGAGCACAGGCATCTGGGCATAGACAAGAACTTTGGCCTAGTGAGAGATTGGTTCTTCTGACCTGAAATGCAGGAGTCAGTAGAGCGGCCCACCCCAATGGGCCACAATGCAGCCCCAATGGGCCACCTAAAAAGCTCCAGGCCCCTAGATCTAGTGTGTATGGACTTCTTGTGCATCGAACCTGATTCAAGAGGCAACGGGAACATGCTGGTGGTGACCAAAGACCAAAAAGCGACCACGGTGGCTAAAGTGCTGTGGGAGAAATACTTTGCCCACTACAGCCTCCATAATCAGATGCTCTCTGACCAGGGCAGAGACTTCGAGAGCGAGCTTATCAAGGAGCTGCTTAAGCTACTCAATATCCAGAAATCTAGGACCACTCTGTATCATTCAGAGGGGAGCCTCTGCTGGAGAGGTTCAACTGAACGTTGCTCAACATGCTAGGCACCCTAAAGGACTCACAAAAGACCGAATGAAGTTAGCACGTTGAAGCGCTGGTGCATGCATATAATTGAACTGACATGAATCTACAGGGACTCTCTGTACTTTATAATGTTCAGGCGGGAGGCATGACTGCCTGTGGACATTCGCCTCCGGGAATCTACCGATGGGGTACCCAATACTGCACATTTCAAATACGTTCAGCGACTTCAAGCAAGCCTGCAATGTGTGTATCAATTGGCGGAAAAGGCCTTGGCACATCTAAATACCGGCAACAAGAGAAGCTATGACCATAAGGTCATTATCGGGAACTAAGGCCCAGAGATGCTGTTCTCCTTCGTAACCTAGGGATTCCTGGCAAACACGAGTCGAGTCCCAGATGCCAGGCCTCCTGGTCTACCGCATAAGACGTGGATGGGCGGGTAAAGGTCTGGCACAGAAATAATTTGTTGCCCATTCCACAAATAGGAGACATTGACCCCGAATCAAAGACAATAGTAAGGGCCAGGAAGTCAGAGGGGTCTGAAGAGCAATCGGATCCACTACAGTAGCTGAATCAAATCAGGATTCTATGGAAGGAACCTCCGCTGGTTCAAATGGAGACTGGTGGGCACCTCCCGAAGGAGCACCGGGTAATGGGCCCGCATCTCATGCACCCACGCCAGTGACTTCAACAACCCATCCTCTGGATCCCGGAAGACCAAGTTTTGTGCCCAGTAGAGACTTTACAAAGACTGAGTAGCCTTAGAGCTGGACTATGATAGACTTTCCCAAGTGGGAACCACTGAAGAGTCTCGCGGAAGTCAGAGAGAAAGATGCCGCCCTACAAGAGTGGCATATGATCAGCTAGGGGCACCCCATTACGAGTCTCAGCAGCTATCTCGGAGCAGGCTGATGTCTGTAATAGCCATGCTCACAGACTTCTGCAATATTGTTTAAAGTACTGCATTCGATAAGTTATATACAGCTCAACCCGTTATAGCGCAATCCACTACAACACGGATCCACTTATAACCCGGTGTAAACGTGGCTTATTTTTTTGGCAAACTTCCAGGATTTGCTGAGAGGAATGGCCGGCTACACAAACACACACACACACACACACCTAAGTCTCAGATGGAGGAGAGAGCTGCAGATGCCGGGTAAGTCCTCGCGTGGCAGCCATTTCGCTAATAAAAAAATAAAAACTTGGAGATGTTTTTCAAATCAGACCTCGTTATAAGTGGATCTGCGTTGTAGCGGATCACGTTATAACAGGGTTGAACTGTAGTAAATAAAATAACGTATTATTTCTAATTCGCACAATGTGTGAACATGAACTAGTGTTTGCAACTTTGCGTTTTCCAACTCGTACTGAAGCATCCCTACTAGAAAAATGTCCCTAGCCTGGATTTAAGAAAAGAGAAATCATATGTTCAACTAAAGCCAACTTTCACGAACGCTGGGCAAATGACATCAACGTCCTATCATCAATGCTGGACTACCCAATAGGCAGACAAAGCACGTGTTTAAGGCACCAGCAAAGTAGGGGCGCCACAAAAAAAGAGATTTTTTTTTTTTTAAAAGAAATTGACATTTGATATTTAAAAAAAAAGTATTGAAGTAGTCACCATGGGAAAAAATCTAAACTTTGTTGGTTTTTCTAACACTCCACTCTATACTCATTCCCCATTTTTCTGTTCTCTTTTATAACTTATCCCCACCTATACCAGGGGGTGTACTACTAACGAAGATCGAAACTTGAGCATTTTTTAATCGAATATTAAGTGCGTATTAAGTGTACTTGTTGATTTGTAGGTCACAATAGTTGCAACATCTGCCGTTTCTAATATTCTAATTGTCACGTTAGATGTCAGGACAGACGCCATTTTATACATTAGTCCTCTGTGGCTCGTTGCTGCATCCCTACTACGCAGCCAATGCATGGCTTTGTGTAACCCCCACATTTCATCTTCATCTCATTTTGGTATGGCTTTATGCGATGCGAGCCATGAAAAGGTTAGAATCCCTATACTAAGAATTTATGGTTCAGTATTGTTTTTATTTAAAATTACATATACATATGGGGCACTGTAATATTTTCAGTGCCAAGTAGTTAAGTGCTAATCTTGCCTGGGTCTGTATGATCATACAGTACCTTGTAAATTCAAGAGGTAGCACTATTACTGGTGCTTGTCATTGTATTGTATGTCTTTATTTATATAGCACCAAAAGTGTACTCAGCGCTTCACAAAGAATACAGTACAGGGAATTATAATAATACAATAAGTGCAGCAACAATCAGACGATGGGAAAGGAAATCCCTGCCCTGAAGATCTTACAATCTAAGAGATTTGAGGGGAAACTTACAGAGACAGCAGGTGAGAGAATAAGTGCTGTAGATGGGTGTGCTTGGCCACAATGGGTGGTATAAGTGACTGTGGGACAATAGCCATGAGTGCAGGCTATTGGAATGCTTGATTTGTGGGGCAAGTTTTAAGGTTAGTCAGTGTTAAATGAAAAGGTTAACACCATTTACAGGGGGAAGAGATGGCAGGGAGCCGTGGGTGAGATCAGGTGTGTATGTCTGGCTTGTCATGATGTATAACTTACATAAGCGCTTGCTGTACTTTACTGGATTAAGATAATTATTGTACATTTTGAGATTCGCGTGAAAGGTCTTCAGGTCAAATACAGCTCTATAAGCTTCATAAAAGGCAAAACGGCCACCAATAATAATACAAAAGCTCTCTTTAGCCTTGTAAAGTAAAAATATTTGCCTTTCCCGTATTTCCTACAATGACCTCAAGATGGAGCTCTAAATTGATTTGCCAAGAAGCAAGCAAATTCATTACGGAGAACCACAAACAAGAATAATCACTTATGGGCACATTTGCATGTCTCAGACATGTCTGCAACTCTGTCTTTCCCCATTATCACTTACTAAACAATGTTTCCGTTGCAGCAAGAGACTTTTCTTTTTTTTACCTACCATAACTTTTTAAATGTCTGGTTACTGGGTACATAAATTAGAACCCAGTTGTACAGAGCAGGGTACAGAAGGGAAAATTAATGTATAGTACTTTTTTTTTTTTTTAAACATGCCTGCAGATCTTGTGAAACTAATATTTAACAAGCTTGCATCAAGTTTTACTTGGTTACTTTACAGATTCATCTTGGTTTGATCTTGGACTGAAGTATATTCAAGAGCTACACTTAATTGCTGGAAATGTACTAGGGTTAGTAAATATTATTTAATTTACTACTCCGTGAAGGTTTATTGCAGGTTAAAATGAAAACTCTTTACAGATGACTTGAATGCTTTTCTACAACTAATCTTATACAGAGACAAAAGGTGTGGTAAACTGAAAAGATCACATACCTAGGCGCTGTATAGGTCGTGATCACCACTATAAACACACCAACTACTGTAAAAGGGTATGTCCCATGGTACCTTTCTTTCCCCATGTTATCCCTATTATGCAAGTCCTGTTAGCTGCAGGCAGTAACAGGTCAAATCTATGGGCTCTTGACCCCTCCTTATGCCCCTCTATTAAGTGATGAAAGTAAGGTGGTGACACATGTCCTGTGTAAGCCTATCAGGGATAGGTACAGTTCAGTAGCCCGTCCCTTCTTCAGTCTTCCAAGTGGGTGTAGCAAAAGTTATTCAGTCTGCTTCCTGCTCCGTGAAGAGAGGAAGAAAGAGCTGCGAGTCTCTCCCATGGCAGGGATGAGCGTGCTCACCTTGCTCACCTCAGTCTCTGGACTGAGGGAACATCAGGCTCAGCCACCAAGGCCTGTAAGACCAGAGCCTGCACCATCTAGAAGTATGGGATTTCCAAGACTCTGCACCACTGTAGGGAGAACTGCAGTGTACAGCAATAAAGATTCCTGACTACAATTTGGAAGGAATCCCCCCTAATGCAAAAGCGTAGGGCACAAGGTCTGCACCATGATTGGCTACAACACAGACCCAGTGTCACCACCTCTCCTGCCACTCAGGGAGGCTGTGTGAGAGGGGTAAACCCCACAGGAAAGCCTGTCATTGTTTGTAGCTACTAGGATTTACGTGACTGGAGGGCAGAAAGTTAGTCTGGACCAGCCAAGGCTATATTTATATTAAAATTAGCCTGTCAAAACCTGATTTCTACTTTATCAATGGTAGTTATTAAAACGTCAACTGTGTGTCATGCACTAAAGCAGGCATGTCAAACATGCGGCCCGCGGGCCGCATGTGGCCCGGGACGGATATATTTGCGGCCCGCGGCCTGCTCACAACCGGCGCGGCGGCCGTGTGTGTCTGCGAGCGCGTGGGCGGCGGTGAAAAGTTTTGGCTGCGGGCGGAAGTGAAATCTGGCCTGCAGTGGCTGGAGGCGTTCGGTGGCCGAGCGCAGTCAATCTGCACTCGTGCCGTGTGTGGGGGGGGGGGGTTCCTGGGGAGGGGGGAGGTTCCTGGGGAAGGTGGGCAGGGCCTGGGTGCTTAGGGGAGGGTGGGCAGGGCCTGGGTGCCCGTGGTATGGTGGGCTGAGGTGGGCAGGGCCTGGAGGAGGGTGGGCAGGGTCAAGGAGAGCAGAGGAGCACATGGTCACCTCCCAATAACGGAGCAGTAGATTGGATGTCTCCCGCAGGGGGGAGGTGAAGCTGCAACAGGACCGCAGGGGATTGAACGATGTCGGGGGGGGGGGGGGCTGGGGAGAGTGAAGTGATGTCAGTGTCGTGACATTCACTGCCACGCGGAGGACAGGAGAAGAGCAAGGTGTCAGAGCTGCTGCACGTTAAATCCCCCTCCTAGGAGCAGAGACTGCAGAGCAGATCTAATTATAACTGTAAGTAGCAACATATTGTCTGTCATATTGTCTGTCACCCCCTGTCAACCCCTGCCTGCCTCTGTCACCCCTGTCACCCCTGCCTCTGTCACCCCCGTCACCCCCTGCCTCTGTCACCCCGTCACCCCCTGCCCCTTTCACCCCCTGCCACCCCCTGTCCATATCACCCCCTGTCACCCCCCTGCCCCGTCACCCCCCTGCCCCTGTCATCCCCTGCCTCTGTCACCCCCTGTCAACCCCTGCCCCTGTCACCCCCTGCCCCTGTCACGCCCTGCCTCTGTCAACCCCTGCCCCTGTCAACCCCTGCCCCTGTCAACCCCTGCCCCTGTCAACCCCTGCCCCTGTCAACCCCTGTCACCCCCTGCCCCTGTCAACCCCTGTCACCCCCTGCCCCGGTCAACACCTATCACCCCCTGCCCCTGTTAACCCCTGCCCCTGTCACCCCCTGCCCCTGTGTGTGGGGGGGGAGAAAGAGTGTGTGTGTGTATCAGTGGCTGTGTGTGTATGGCTGTGCAGGCCAGCAGTGACTGTGTGTGTGTCTGTGCGTGGTCAGTGTCTTTGTTGGTCTGTCTGTGTGTATCTGTAGGTCAGTGGCTGTGTGCGTCTGTGCAGGTCAGAGAGAGAATGGGGGGGGAGAGAATGGAGGGGGGGGGAGAGAATGGAGGGGGGGAGATGGAGATGGGTGGGGAGAGAGAAGAGGGGATTGCGAGAATGGGGGTGGGGAGGGAAGGGAGAGAAAATGGGGGGAGAAAATGGGGGGGAAGTAGAGAGAGAATGAGGGACAAGGCCGCCAACAGGGGGTCTGCCTTGGTTGACGTCCCGGGCCCGGTGAGTCAGTCAACCACCCTCTCTCCCTGTCTCTCTCGCTCTCCCTGTCTCTCTCTGTCTCTCTCACTCTCTCTGTCTGTCTGTCACCCCCCTCTCTCTCTCTCTGTCTGTCACCCCCTCTCTCTGTCTGTCTGTCACCCCCTCTCTGTCTGTCTGTCACCCCCTCTCTGTCTGCCTGTCACCCTCTCTCTCTCTCTCTGTCTGTCTGTCACTCTCTCTCTCTCTGTCTGTCTGTCACCCTCTCTCTCTCTCTGTCTGTCACCCTCTCTCTCTCTCTCTGTCTGTCTGTGTCTGTCTGTCTGTCACCCTCTCTCTCTCTGTGTGTCTGTCTGTCTCTCTCTCTCTCTCTCTCTGTGTGTCTCTCTCTCTCTCTCTGTGTGTCTCTCTCTCTCTCTCTCTCTGTGTGTGTCTCTCTCTCTCTCTCTCTCTCTCTCTCTCACCCACTCTCTTCGTTTTTATCTTAACTGCCCTATACCTACACCGAAATAACCTATTCTGCTTTCTTCCAGATCTGACTCTCAAGTTTCACACGGGGGACATTAGAAGACAGGTAAGGAACACCTCCTCTCCAGTATACTACCCTGAGAGACTGCGGATCAGGTAAGATCCCAGGTGGGATTGCTGCTTTGGAAATTGTTAAGAGGGGGCATCCTGACACTGGTTAATGCGTTCAGAATCATTCACATCTGGCTTTTTTTTTTTTGAGGTCATCCGACACACAGACACAGACACACACTGTACTTTTCGAAATAAACGTACATTCTATGAAAATGTAAGTTTTTTGCGGCCCACCTAGACTTAAACCTTGTTTATTTGGCCCTTGTTAGCATTTGAGTTTGACATGCTTGCACTAAAGTGTACCAAAATGAAATGTGTGTATTGCAGGTGCCTCACTCAAAGACACCACTGTATGGCCTTGTTAATACCAATTATAAAAATAGGAAATTGGCATTCAGTTAAGAGCTACAAAGTCTACTAATGAAAATGACAGATTACCATGACTGGAGCTAGGAAGCATCTGGAAGTACTTTACGGCCTTCATGAAAGGCCCCAATGCATAAGACTTTGCAAAGCCATTCCCACCATCACGTGGCCCTTCCAATGAACATAACTTCATTCTTTGCATAATTTAATCATCAGAGACTGCAGTTCTTGGTCAAGAGGAACGTTAGGAATGATACCGAGTACCGTGTTATTGGCTTTTAAAAAGGATAAAACACATGCTTTTGACTGAAGACATCTTCAGTTATTATCAAACAACTTCTAAAACTGAATCATTAAAAAAAATATTTTTTTCATTACGAATGAGGCTGCTAGTGACTTCAGCCAAAAAGCAAAATATTGCCTACACTAAAGACAAACTTTAATATATTTCAGACACTATATATATATATAAACATCACATAAACACACCCTCTCTTCCCCCCCCCCCCCCACCACACCCCATGTGCAAGATGCTTGAAATTTGTGATACAGCTTGCACTTTGCACTTGACCCTTGTGGCTTCTACTTTCTAAAGGGGGCTATCCACATGCCGACATTCTAGAAGATAGTAAAAAATAAAGAGAAGCATGCCAGGTAAGTAGCAAATGTTATTGCAGAGAGAAAAAGCACACGGGCGGATCCGCTGGGCAGTAGGGACCCCCTATGGTAGGGCTACGGCTGTCGGGGGCGGTGGAGGAACCGCTCCGGATGCTCCGTGGCGCACCCGGCATCTTGCAGGTTGCGCATTAGCAGTGGAGCAGGTGCGCATGTGCAGTGGCCAAAATGGTGCGGCACAGGGACTACAAGTCCCAGTAGTCTGCCATGTGCCATGGTCTGCCATGTGGGGCGAAACAGCCAATAGGGTTGTGGTATACTGCTGCAGGAGTTAGATACAATTGGCGCGCTTCAGAGGGACCATGCCAGTCAGAGACCAGGAAGCAACCAGAGGGGTAGTGTCCAGGGAACAGTGTTTCCCTGGACTAGGTCTAGATTTGCCCCTTAGGCCCCGAGTCGCTACCAGCTTGTGATACTGTAGGGAAGGCCCCCAGATAGGGATGCTCACCTTAGCCCTGATAGTGATAGGCACAGCAGCAGTGAGAAGCATTGCGCGGTTACTTGCAGCCTGTCGTCTGGGACCAGACCACCAGCTATCAAGAGACTTTATGGTGAGACCCTCCTGCGGGAGTTCACCCCACACAGAGGCGGACGCCTTCGCTGATGGACTGAACCAACATATGTCGGTGGATCAGATGGATCCTTTGTGTTGTTCAGCGGTACCTGGGTACAGGAGTGCCCAGGGAGGTATCTACAAGTGCACAAACAGCCACACACACACGCAGTGGGCAGCGCTACTCCACACACCCCTCACCTCTCTGGGAGATCTTGCTAAAGCTACAGGTGTCATGGTGCTAAATACCTGTGAGGTTCCAGGAGATGCTGAGAGTCCGCATTGCTAAAGGGAAACAGGACAGGCTTTTGGTGATCCTTCAGATTCTTCTCATGGTGTCAGCGCCTCCAGTCATAGCAGGCTCCAGGGTTACTGGAGAGAGTCCCCACCATGACAGTCTTCTCTCATACCTCTACCCAATAGACAATATTGAAGCAGCCACTGCAGTTGTTATTACAGCGTATGCATAGGGTTTTATGGATAGGTCCCAAGCCTCTGATGGTACCTGGCTTCTCTCAATTGAGGCCTTGCAGTCAATTAGATCTTTTCACCTCAACCCCCTACTAGGCTCAGAGCATGTCTCACTCCCAGCCGGGAAGAACTAGAACTGCATGTCTCTACCCCAGGAGGGGGAGAGCTCAACTGACTATAATTTAGAACAGCGGTGCGCAAACTGGGGGTCACGCAAGATTATCCAGGGGGGGCACGGGCGGTTGCAGAGGCCCCGCGCTTTTCCCCCAGGCATTTAAATGAATGCCGGGGGATCGCGTGAGGCCTCTGCAACTTCCCTTACCTTCTCTTCAGAGACGCGTCACCATGGCAACACGGCGTCAAATGATGCCACTGGGTCATGTGAAGTCATGTTGGCAATGTGACACCGTGGCGTCATTTGACACAGAGCTGAAAAGAAGATAAGAGCGGGGGTGGCGAGCAAGGAGAGAAGCAGGAGGGGGGGGGGAGCGAGTAGAAAAGATTGCGCACCGCTGATTTAGAACGCTTTCTCCCTAAGGCACAGAGGGGGAGGGCACAAGGTCTGCACCATGATTGGCTACACACAGACCCAGTTTCACCTCCAGCCCTGTCACTCAGAGGGGCATGAGGGGGGGTGGCGGGGGTAAAACCCAGAGGATAGCCTTACACTGCATGTAGCTACTAAGACTTTCGTGAAGAAGGCAGAAAATATAGCCTGGACCAGCCATGGCTACACAGCTTTAAAGGTTAGTGTCTGGCACCGCCTTAGTTCTGGATGATGTCAGAAGGCCACCTGATATGGGGTGACCTTATTGTAATATTAAACCCAGCCTTTAAATTTGTCCAGCAACAGGGGGTTGTATATTATGTTCAACACTTTTATCTTTGGATTCCCTGGAGATAACTGACGAGGGGGGTTCTCAGACTCCTCTAGCCTGTAACGAGGACATCTTTATTGTTTTTAGTATAGGGCAAGTATCCCAGGATTAGGGGCTCCCTAGGGATAGTGCTTGGAAAAACCTACATTACAGTAGAGTAGTTCCCAGCTGCAGGGCTAAGAAGAGACATGGGTGGGGCTTCTGGTAATTCCTGGATGCTAGGATCTAGGTCTGTACCAGGCAGGGCAAGAGGTTCTACAGAAGAGATGAGCCACTGCAAATCTCATAGTGTGAGGAACTAAACATACCAGTCTCAAGATACTAAAAACCTGTTGTGTTGTTGCTACAAGCGGATGTTGATTTAACAGTTAAAATTTCCCGGCACCCTTTTCTTTTACTATACTTTTTGCCAAGAGCCAGCACGGATCCACCAGCATCCCTGAAAAGAACACAGTAACTGCACAGCACCCATACACCTTTAAGCATAACTCCTGCTTAAAGAGACATTATTACAACTTCGGACTGTTCACATAAGTCATATTTCTACATGTACACCTTGTACTTCATGTGGCAGGGGGGGGGGGATAGAGGTGTTACATGTATGTTTACATTACACCATGAAATAAGTATGCAATGTCTAGTGCTGCAGAGCTAGACATAACCGCAAAGTCAATCTATGTTCTATTCTTCACTCAAAAGTCTACATGCTGTAGGTAAATATCTCATCTCAATTATTCTCCAACACTGATAAAGTATCAGCACTTCAATAATAAAACAAATATTTACAGTATATAGAAAAAAATAATTAAAAGAAGCGCCTATTATTTAAGGGGGAGTCCCGCTCAAACAGTTCAAACATGAGAAAACCAAGCATTGCAAAACAGAATTAGCAACTTATTTGTATTTATTTATATATTTCGTCCTGGAACCCATTACAGAAATGTAAATTAAAGCCATGGCATCCATTTAAAGAAATGAAAGCCATCTTGGACCAACCTCAAAAAGAAGCAGACGCCTACGTAACGGGACATAAATAAAAATGTTTTGTAAATGTAAGTATGTATGTCTTTGTTTATATAGCGCCATTAGTGTACATAGCGCTTCACAGTAGTAATACATGTGACAATCATATAAATAACAGATGATGGAAATAAGTGCTTCAGACATAAAAGTAACATTTTGGAAGAGGAGTCCCCGCACCGAGGAGCTTACAATCTAGTTGGTAGGTAGGAAGACCGTACAGAGACAGTAGAAGGGCGTTCTGGTAGGAAAAAGCAAACCTACATAAAAACGATCACCGTTATTTGAATACCATATGGAATTAGTCATCAAAAATAGCTAGTCCGGTATCCTGAATGATTAAATACATTTTAGTGCAAATGTACAGGTGCAGCCACGAGTATTCTAACACTTGCCTTGGAAAATCTGGGGCAATCTCCCAGTAACGCTGCATCATTTCTGCAGATAGGCTAATGGCCCATCGGATTAACACAGCGGGGGTCCCTGGCAGTCCCATTCAAACTGACTAGGGATCCCTGCTGTGTTAATCCGATGGGCCATTAGTCTTTCTGCAGAATGTCAAAGAAATGTTGCAGCATTACTGGGAGATTGCCCCAGATTTTTCAAAGCAGTGTTTGGATACTCGTAGCTGCATCTGTATTTGCCTGTCACTGAAATGGATGAAAATAGGCTGTCTGTTCGCAAACATTTAACAGATCACTATATCTTTCCATCACAGAAAATGACGTCTAGAATAAAAAAGGAAAACATGTAAATAACTTGACTGGTAAAAGCATTCCCAAAAGGAAAAGGTGTATTGCAGGATGTCCATGCTGCCGCTCTTATATATTAATACATGTGTAACGGGTTTATCCCCCCCCCCCCAATCTCACATTGGCCCGGGTACTCTTGATAACCAACTCCCATTACGTGTGTGTGATGGTGCACCTGTAGGCAACAGAACTCCTGAGTCTCCCGCTTGATGGTAGTAAGGGATTATCAACAGTCAGGTGGCTGAGGTAGTGGGTGCGAGTTCAACTTACATCATGTGCAGCGCCTCCACCTCATCAGGATCTATGCTTCCGCAGGGAGATGGTCCTGGTGAGGAACTCCTTCTCGGTGGTGCCATCCACTTGCGAGTAATTTCACACTCACACAGTGGGGGTATCTTTAAACAGGGCATCTTTATTGTTGACGGTGATGTGGCAGACTGCCACATGCAGCTGCCGGCTCTAGCTGCACATCTCTCCGTGCTGTCCCTTCGCCAGGTACGCCCTCCTGAATTGAAGTGGGGTTCCCTCTTCTCCTAGGGAGACCCTCTCTGTGCCAGGTCCCTGGACACAGAGTGGCTTAGACAGGCTGATTGGTCAACCTGGACCGCTAGTTACTTCACTAGGGTCACAAAGTGTTCCCACAATCCCTTAGGCAGGCCATACAATTTCCTAACAGCTTTCCACAACTGCCAGAACACTGCTAGAACACTTGTAGAACACACAGCTTTCACACAATAACTAACTGTGTTGTGCCTTATATACTTCAGGAGGCAGGCGCATCCCTGATGTCACTATCCAGGGACTCAGAGCATACAGCCACTCCCCTCCATACATAGGGCACCTCACCATTGGATGAGGGAAAACCTCCATAACTACTGCTGGCATACCTGTTCTTACCAGGACTTACTGCCAACAGAGAGGAAAGCAATATACCATTATTATGCATGGCTATACATGCCTTTGCTGATTTCTTTTGGTCACGACAGGTCTTTGGTCCCTACAAAGAACAAACAGATCTGATAGAAGATCATGGGGTGGAAGGACTATGATAGTTCGTGGAAGCAGTAGTTTATTTAAAAAATAAAACCCTGTGTACTACAGATTACGTCAAGGTTATTGCAACAGCTTCCATCCCAGATTCTCCACAGGATTCATTGGAAGTGACAACACAGGATATCACAGAATATCGAGCATATCACGTGAGTGCGGGCAATAACTTTAGCTACATCTGGATGTCTCTTTTCATTAAGGTTATAAGTTTCAAAGACAACACTTCCATTTTCTTTATAAAAATTAAAAAAAAAAAAAAAAAAGTTATAGTCAAATGAATAGGTTTTTAGATTATGTAGCCTGCAATACATTTCCTTGAAATGTTGTAGATCCCTCTTGCAATTTAAATTTTAAATATTAATGTAATTTTTTCGCTTTCCATAAATTAATATTAAAACATCACACCCTTATTTAGACTGTAGCCTAGCCTCTGGCCGCTACTTCTCTGCCTGGACCTTTCCAGTGTAAGTCCTGTTAGGTGCAGGCAGTGGAGGGGTTAATTCCTTCAATAAGGCCTGTGTGTTTTTGCAGGCTTGGATATGTATCCAAGGGAGGGCCTTAGCAACAATCAGAAAGTGTCAGCCTGAGGGAAGGATACTGATTGGTTATCACACACTATAGATTAACCAATTAGTATTCAACCTGCTCTGTTATGGGGCAGGGTTACAGTCATCCACTTCAGGTTATAAATATTGGCACTTTCCTAAATTGGGGGAGGCTCTCATTCTCTCTCTCCTCCTTCTGTGGAGTGAGTAACAACATCAGCCCTCCACCTCATAAGGAGATGGAGGAGGGGTACACCACGCCTGATCGGGGCTTAAAGGCTGAATCAGGGCACTGTCATTCAGGAAGTTGTGAAAGAACTTTAAGAGCTCTGTAATGATCTGCATGCAATAAAACCCATGAAAAGACAAAGGAGTGTGCTTACTGTCTGCTGCTGTGAAAGGAGAGTTGTCAGTATGGGCCATCCCTTGCTCAACACGGAGGATCCATACTGTCTGCAGGCGCTGCACAGAGGAAGATCAAGGTAACCTGTACCCCTGTCCTGTTTCTCCCCACACCATCGCGGAGCACTCAACCCTCCTGTTGCCAACAGGTACACAGCACAACACCTGAAGTAGTAGCTAGAAGAGCATACCCACCCCAATCTCACTTAGAGGGGGGGACAAGGGCTACAAGACCATAAGACCTTTTAGTCTTATACATTACAGACACTAAATTGAATATCCAGACGTAGAGGTAAATGCTGTCAGATCTGCCCAAATTCCTGGGCGGCAGCTACCGGAAGTAACAACAACAGACTACACCAGTGTCACGGAAGCCGGTGAGATCGCCGCTTGCAGCGAGATCCAGATTTTAAATTGTTTTGTCTAAAGGAATGGCCTTCTTGTAAGTGCGCTTTCTATAGGATTGGATGATATTTTATATGAAAGGTTTTTTATGTTTTCATATTTGTGCTATGGTGTGTATCTTTTGTCTCTCCTGAGATCACCCACATCTGCCACGATACCACATCAACATTTCCCCTGATTGTGATTTGATCATTATTACACACTAGTATGCAAGTATAACCTTTGGAGTTTTCTTTGAGTCTCTACCCACAAGAGTTCCTGAAATATTACCCTATGGTTTTTTTTTCAATTGTGTTCTTTCATATGAATGATGTCCGCCGCACCCTCATTTCCCTGGAAAGACAGCTGGTTAATTGCAGCCAAAGTCAATTAACCAGTCTCCACCTTGCTAATCAAACAGGTTAAAAAGCCTCCTGCTGGAAACTGCGAGAGAGATTCTAGAGCAGCAGAGCAAACTGGGGGGCGCAAGACTTTTTTGGGGGGCGCAGGCCGCTCGGCTCACTTACCTGGCTTCTGTGGTCCACTCATCTCCATGACAACGCGGCATCAAATGACGGCGGGGGCCATGTGATGTCACGTGACCCCTGTTGCCATGGAGATGCAGCGTCAAATGATGCAATGGGTCGCGGGGGAGTAGGAGGGGGGGGGCACATCCCAGGAAGTTCTCCCACCCCTGCTCTAGAGCCCACAGAAGGACTGTGATCTGACATCAAGACACCAGGGACCAGGCAGAGGTGCAGAGGTGCACCAGGGTGCAGCGAACCCGGCAGAGGATGGCCCCTTATCCAGACACAGAGACCGAGATGAAGGGCCACCTGCTTTCAGGTAACATTTTTGGACTTTGGTGTCTAAGGCTGCATACACGCTGGAGCTGAGCGCGCTTGATGCGTTTACCTCTTTGAATCTTTATCTTCACGTCATGGCGCGCGCTCGTGCACGTACGCTCGTGGGCGCTAGGCGAGACAAACAAAAGTTTCAGGCGTGCTGAAGGGTCACCTCCTCAGCCAATCAGCGCCAGTCACTGCTCTTGGCCTCTCAAGCATGAGCGCAGTCAGTGGCAGCGTGGCCGCAGCCTTCGGTTAGTATGAGGCTTATCTTCCCAGCCCTGAAGATAGGGACTGGAGATGTGAATTAGCCCTTAAAAAGGGATAGGTTTTCTGTGTGTGTGTATATATACACATATATACAGTTAGGTCCGGAAATAATTGGACACTGACAAATTTCATAATTTTGGCTCTGTACGCCACCACAATGGATTTGAAATGAAATAACTGAGATGCAAAGGAAGTGCAGACTTTCAGCTTTAATTCAAGGGGTTGAACAAAAATATTGTATGAAACGTTTAGGAATTGCAACCATTTTCATACACAGTCCCCTTATTTCAGGGGCTCAAATGTAATTGGACAAATTAACACAATCATAAATAAAATGTTCATTTTTAATACTTTGTTGAGAATCCTTTGCAGGCAATGACTGCTTGAAGTCTGGAACGCATGGACATCACCAAATGCTGGGTTTCCTCCTTTGTGTTGCTTTCAGTATCTGGGCAGTCTTTTTTTTTTTTAACTTATATCTAATTGAACTTACATCTAAAATCAACAACTCCTTAATATGTCTGTCTCAGTTGAATAGGCAAACCCCTCTCTCAATTATTAGTCGTGAATGTGTTTTGAGGATTTAAGTAAGTATATCTTGGCTGTGTCACATACTGTATGAAGTGTCTGTGGAGTTAATATTGGAGGTGAAGAATACAAGAAGAATGCACTTCACCAACCCTGCAACTGTTAGAACTTGACTTTCTAAATGCTCTGACAATTTGTACACATCTAGACTTAGTTTCTAAGCTGATGCTTAATCTTCAGTGCTACACTATCCTGCCAGGCCCGATTTATACACCTGCTCTTTCAACTCCTATTCTTATCCTCCAATACCTGGGAACTCTCTCCTCCTACCTCTTTCTCTGCATTTCATTTTGCCTTCCTATTTGCAGTTTTCGCACCCCTTTGTAAACTTTTCTCTTCTCATCAACTCCCCCACTCCCCCCCGTCCACATGTCTTCATCACTTCTTCCCTCCCCCTATGCATGTGCTCATACACTGCACTACTCACACCTCTTTCTCAACGACTTCTACACCCCTAAATAAAAAGCAGCTCCACAAGTCCTCTATTCACCTTCTTTCGCTCTCTCTACTCCTACAAGCTGGGGATATCTCCTAATGTTGGACCCAGCCATATACACATCTGCTCTCACCCACGCCTCCTGCCACCTCTTTCCCTGCTAATTTTATTAACCCATCTAATTTAATACCGACCAACCTTAAAATTCACATCGCAAAACAAGCATCCAAATAGCCTGGACTCATGCCTACTGTTCCACACTCAGTAACTCTTAACAACCATTGTGGCCAAGCACTGCCATCTACTGCACTTATTCCCTCACCTGCTGTCTCTGTAAGTCTCCAAAAATACCACTTAGATTGTAAGCTCTCCGGGGCAGGGATTTCCTTTCCTATTGTCAGACTTTGTTGTGTTTGTTGTATTATAATTCCCTGTACTGTCTTTGTGAAGTACCGAGAACACTTGGCACTATATAAAAAAAAAAAGCTATACATACATACATAAATTAGAGGAAGAATTGTTTAAAATGGCACCCAATCGGACATCACACAGTTGACCAACTGTAAAATCAAATGATTTCAAAACAAGGAGTAATTTAACATTTAAGGGGTCAGGAAACAGATCCATTAATATATCTCAGCAGCAGAATTCGAGCAAAGGAATTGGATCAGAGTTGCCATTTTAGATCTTGTCACAGTTTGTGGTGTCCGTTTATAAAATGGCACAAGCTCCTACCAGACTAAAGCCTTTGACACTGTGTTGGAGTTGCAGAATAGTCTGTCCCTGTTTTGGATATGCTATTGTTCTTGCATTACAGATCTCTCAGTAGTACATACAGTAGTTCTGTTGTTTTTTTTTTTAATACTTTTCACCCAAGGTCATTTAAGCTACATATATCATGTGTATTGAATAATTTTAAATTATTAACAATTACTGTTAAGCAAATTAAAACATACTCATTCTTAGTAGTATAAACTTAGTTGTAGTAATTTAAGATAGCACAATTTCAAGCTGAACAACATAGTGTGAATACAGGCAATAACTTTATAGCTAGCACCTAAATAGTTAACTCCAGGAATAGCAGAAATAATGTAAGAAAAATACCAGGTCAAAAAAACCTTGGTAATTCGGTAGAAGAAAGCTCATATGTTTTGAACGTGAAAAGGAGTTAGAGGGTTAAATTAGTTTGACAAGAAGTGTCTTTAGAATATTTGTGGGATAATAAATATTATGGTAGGATACAAAGAATCAGTTAAATCAGCCTTCAATAAGGGTGTTTGTCAGAACAGCAATTGATGGTATGAGTAGACATCTCACAAGGATGTCTGGAGATTAAACTATAGAGAGACATTGTTCCACCATGAATGTTTAAGAGAATAGCTAAAGACGAAAATATGTTTTCGTACTTTCTATTAATATTAATTGCTCTGGTTGATAGTGAGGAAGAGGCCACATGTAGCTACAAGGTAGATGTGAGAAGCTACTCTTCTCACATCTACCTTGGACTTACCAGCAGAAGCACGTCATCCCTACAAGGAGGTGTCCGTGAGTCTATTGCTCTTATTCTTTATTATTGCCCCCATTTAAATTGATTGTGGCGAGTTTTCTCATACACTTTCGGGTTTAAGGGATCTATGGCTTTATTTTGCTTCATGGACTAACTCACATTCATGCTATACACCTACCTGTGTTTTGGGACTGATTATTCAATCTACAGCTGGGTATTTGAGCATTCTGACAACTCTATCTGTTACACATGTAGCTACAGTTGTTACAAGAAGGTATACAATGTTATGTCTGTGTGTATTGAACTCAGAACTACAAAGAACTTGTACTGTTACCATCATGACTGAAGTTCCCTGCTAATCACTATAATATTGCCTGTAAAGATCTATATCAGGGTGCGCAAACTTCTTACCTTGCATGCCCCCCCCCCGCCGGCTCTCCCCCCCCTGCTCACGCCCCCCCCCCCATACCTGCTCTGAAGCGTCAAATGACACTGCGGGGTCGTCCTGGCACGTGACCCCGCATCGCCGAAGTCGACTGAATCCTGGTAAGGGAAGTTGCATAGGCCTTGCACAGTCCCCCTGCATTTAATTAAATGCCTTGGGGAAGAGAGCGGAGCCTCCGCAACCACCGCACCCCCTCCACCCCCCTCCCCCAAAAAGGAAAAAAAAAACTTGTGCCCCCCAGTTTGCGCACCCCTAATCTATATAATCTATGGAGGTAGAAATACCTATCTTCAGCAATCAAAATTGGACAATATTATAAAGTAATACATTTTATTTAAATAAAAATGCATAATGTTTTCATACTTCAGTGCACATGAATACACTATTTAAACTTTTTTTAAATTGGAACAGAAGTAATATTTGCTGCTTGGCTGTTACCGGTGTGGTAAAAACACAAATGCTTATGTAACAGGTATTCCCTCTAGTATGACCCACCCAATCTCATATTGGCCCCTGTGGTCTATCCAGCCCCCATTACATGGTCGTGTCTGGTGGTGCACCTGTCGGCAACAGGACTCCTGAGTCTCCCGCATGATGGTGTTCGGGGATTGTCAATCCAGACAGGCAGCTGAGGTAGTGTGTGCGAGTCCTACCTATATCACATGCAGCGCCTCCACCTCATCAGGATCTCTGCGTCCGCAGGGAGATGGGTCTAATGAGGAACTCCTTCTTGGTGGTGACTTCCACTGGTGAGTAACTTCACACTCGCACAGTGGGGTTGTCTTTGAACAGGGCATCTTTATTGATGATGGTATGGACAGACTGCCCCTTGCAACGGTTAGCTCAGCCGCACATCTTGAAAAGGTACGCCCTCCCAATGGAGTGGGATCCCCTCTCCCCGCAGGGAGATCACCCCTGTGCCAGGTCACTGGACACAGCGTGGCCTTGTCAGGCTACTTGATGTAGAAACGGGTCACTAGTTACTGCACTAGTGGGCCCTTCATTTCCCAAGTCTCAACACAGACTTATTCCTTCAACTCTCTCCACCGCTCTCCCCCAACACACTAACTTTTGGGCAGTGCTGTGCCTTATATACCTCAGGAAACAGGCACATCTCTGATGTCACTAACTGTGGACTGTGGGAGAGTATGTAGCCACTCCCATCCATACATAGGGCACCTCACCAGGGTGTGAGGGCAAACCTCCATGATTACTGCTGGCATCCCTGTAACTTACCATATTTTCCGGCGTATAAGACGACTGGGCGTATAAGACGACCCCCAACTTTTCCAGTTAAAATATAGAGTTTGGGATATACTCGCCGTATAAGACTACCCCTCTTCCAACGCACACCAAATAAAAATTAAAAAAACATCAGATTTGATTTCAATATGGTAATTTTAATTCAAATGCTTATGACATGCAGGTACTTAGCAGGAAAACTGTCACTTATAAACATAAGGCTGTTTGTCATCAAACATGTAAACATAAAACAGTGCAAGTGGATTAAACTTTTCCTAATTCACTCTAAAGCTGAAAGGAAGGATAAGACAATAAACCCATTGGAGCTGCCATGCTGTTTGTTTTCTAAGCTGTCAACCAAACTGGAACTGATGATGATAGGAGGAAGATAACAAACAATAGAGAGAGAGCAAGTGCCGGGCAAGTCCCTGGCGAGTTAGCAACGCCCATCATAACTGCAAGCTATGGTATTTTTACAGGTTTTGCTGGCGTGACAGTTTCCCTTTAAAAGCCTTCAAAATCCTCCTGTTCGTCATCTGATATCATAAGTACATCAATGACATCTTGTGATACATTTGTAAGGCAGTCATCGTATGGATCGAATTCCGTATCAGATGGTGTGGTCTCAGCTTCGGCTTCCTCTTCATCTTGCCACAAGTAGTCGTCCTCCATACCATCTAATGAATTTGATATGCCACACTTCTTGAAAGACTTGATTACTGTTTCTGCACCAATATCATTCCAGGCTTTTATGACAAACTTGCACAAAACATCCAACTGTGGAGCACGCATGTTTCCTCCTTTTGTGAATGACTTTTCGCCGCTAACCATCCATTCATTCCACTGTTCTCGAATGCGATCTTTAAATGGCTTGTTTAGGCACACATCCAGTGGCTGTACCAACGATGTCAATCCTGCAGGAATAACTGCCGCATCTGTGTTTAGTCTTGCAAGCCTATGCTTGGTGCTGGGAGTTAAATGAGCCCTGAACATATCCCACACCAGTAGACTACATTTTTGAATAAGTCCACCTGGTCGCCTGCTCCATACATTATCAAGCCATAGCTTTACCCCTTCTTCATCCATCCAGCCTTTTTCATTCACATGTACAAAACAACCAACAGGGAACTTGAGTTTCGGCATTGTTTTTCTTTTAAAAATAATCATTGGTCTCAGTTTGGCGCCATCAGCTGTGCATCCTAGTACCACTGTAAAACTGGACTTCTTATGTCCCGTTGTTTTAATTAAAATTGTTTTTACACCTTTTTGATGGACAGTTTTATTTCCAACCATATCAAAATTCATTGGAGTTTCATCCATATTTCCAATATTACTTAACGCATAGCCATGTTTAGTGCGCTGTTGTATTACGTATCGATGGAAACTATTTACTTTGCTATCAAGTTCTGCAGGTAATTTTTGGGCAATTTTCGTCTTTTGCCTCAGTACCATATTATGCCTTCCCATGAATCTAGTACACCAGGATACAGTGGCCTTAAATCTGTTGCTGTGATCTGGGTTAGATTTGGCCCACTGAAGTGCAAACAACTGAAGGCAGAGAAGGAGGTACGGTAATAGGATACAAGGGCGGGCCAGACGGGTGAAAGAGGCGTGTTTTTCTGGGCACAGTGCCGCTCTCTCTCTTTTTTCCATACCCGGGCGGTCCGGACGCCTGCAGCTTGCTCGGCCCTTCACTTACACCTTCCCGGTGAGGCGCCCCCTCACCTCGTCATCGGGACCGCGTTAAGTCACTTCTTTCCACGAATCCTGGTGAGTGGATTTTCTTCTACCGTACTTGTACAGCGCCGCCCTTGCTGCTTTCATACAGTCACCGCATACAGTGGGGATGCGGCCGCAGCCGTTTTTGAGCTCCCCCCACCATATGCGGCGACCGCAGATTCTCCAGTCCGGCTCGGAAGTTTCAGCACCCGCCCTATAAGACGAAACCCGGCGTATAAGACGACCCCTGACTTTTGAGAAGATTTTCCTGGGTTAAAAAGTCGTCTTATACGCCGGAAAATGCCAGGTTTACTGCCAGCAGGAGAGACAACTGCAGACCATTTTACAGCATGGCTACACTTAGAAAATGTTTACACATTAAAAAAACAAAGAGCGGATTTCTTCACTTAGGGAGCAGTAAATGCATGTGCAACAGCACTGTGTGCTGCAAAACGCTTCTGAGAGGGAGGAAGGAAGCGGTGGTTGAGGGAGGTCTTTAAATATGGAGCATCTGTCATCTCTGCATTAAAACACTAAACAAAAATAGTAATGAAGAACAGAGAGCAAGACGTAAATCTTTGGGGAAAAACGATAGTTTATAATATATAGATCGTAATGAAAAACAGGATACATGTGCAGATGCAATAATGGAATTCATTCCAAACCCTTATACCATGCGGTCTGTTATTTCTCTGTAAAACAAACTTACTTTAAATACATTTCATTCTGTTTAAAAACATGAAATCATACTTTGTTCTTGCGACGCTCTGACAGTGTAAAACTCAGGAATCAGGGTCCTCCCCCCATAATCACAAGCCCTTTATCCCCTGTACCCAATTTTCCAACCCTATCTGTCCATGAAATGTCTGAGAATTGACTGTACAGTATAACATTGTTCTTTTAATGTACCCATGTATTGTTATCATAACTCTGTGCCCAGGACATACTTGAAAACGAGCGGTAACTCTCAATGTATTACTTCCTGGTAAAACATTTTTATAACTAAATACATTTCACAGGTTTATGCTTCCCTGGAATTAGAAGTTGTTGGCCAATATATAGTGCCAATATCATTTCTGCAGAGCTCTGCCACTGGGAACTCACTATACATTCACTATACATTCTTTGTATTGTTTGAAACAATTAATACTCTGAGTGACTCTCACACGGGTTGTACAAGTACATAAAAACTATTAACTGCCTAATAAATTAATATTTTGTAGCTTTGTGTGCACAAAAGAAAAGTGTTTATCCTGGAAATGTCACAAACTGTGACCTATAAAAGGATACTTAGGGGTATAATAAACATTTTTTTAAGTAGCACATTCAGAATGTGTTGAAGTCACGTCTGTAGTACAGATCAAAAAGTTATAACCAACGCAACTAGCGGTCATAGTGTGATGTTACTGTATGTGGTACAGAGCAGCACTACATGTATATAGTCATTTACAAAACCAGAGTGCTGCTACTTTTATTTCACTACTAGCTGAGAGCCCCGGCGTTGCCCGGGATGTTTGTGGTGTGGGTGTGGCATTTGGGTGGGGAGTGGTCCACACGGCCCATGTGCGGTGGTAGTGCTGCTGTGGCTGTACTGATGGTGATTGTATCGGTGTGCTGATTTGGGAGGGTTTGGTGCTGATGTGGGGGTGCGGATGTGGGTGTGCCAATGGGGGAGGTGCAAAGGTGGCGATGTGTGGGTGCTGATGGTGTTGATGGGGGCTGGGAATGGCGGGGAGCCGAGAATGCCAGTGTGCTGGGGGGGGCATGGGATACCGGTGTGCTGATGTGGTGGTGCTGGGGATAGTGTGTGTGTGTGTATACATTGTATGTGTGTGTGTGTGTATGTGTACGTGTGTGTGTGTATACATGTGTGTGTATGTATACATTGTGTGTATGTATATATTGTGTGTATACAACATGTTTGTGTGTGTATACACATGTGTGTGTATACATGTGTGTGTATACACATGTGTGTGTATACACATGTGTGTGTACACACATGTGTGTGTACATGTGTGTGTGTATACATGTGTGTGTATACACGTGTGTGTATACACACGTGTGTGTGTGTATACACACGTGTGTGTGTGTATACATGTGTGTGTGTATACATGTGTGTGTGTATACATGTGTGTGTGTATACATGTGTGTGTGTGTATACATGTGTGTGTGTATATACATGTGTGTGTATACGTGTGTGAGTGTATGTCTCCATGTGTGTGTGTACGTGTACATGTGTGTGTGTACGTGTACATGTGTGTGTGTGTACGTATCTACGTGTACATGTGTGTGTGTGTACGTGTACGTGTGTGTATGTGTACGTGTACGTACGTGTGTGTACGTGTGTGTGTGTCTACGTGTGTGTCTACGTGTGTGTGTGTGTCTACGTGTGTGTGTGTGTGTCTATGTGTGTGTGTGTGTATACGTGTGTGTGTTTGTGTATACGTGTGTGTGTGTATACGTGTGTGTCTACGTGTGTGTATACGTGTGTGTGTGTGTGTCTACGTGTGTGTGTGTGTCTACGTGTGTGTGTGTGTCTACGTGTGTGTGTGTGTCTACGTGTGTGTGTGTGTCTACGTGTGTGTGTGTGTCTACGTGTGTGTGTGTGTGTCTACGTGTGTGTGTGTGTGTGTGTCTACGTGTGTGTGTGTGTGTGTCTACGTGTGTGTGTCCCTGTGTGTGTGTTTGTGTCCCTGTGTGTCCTTTGGCCCGTCACTCCGCCTCAGGCCAATGAGAGGTGTGCGGGGGCGGGCCAAGGGACCAATGAGGTGGGAAGGGGGGGGGGAGGAGGTGGGAAGGGGGGGGAGGAGGTGAGGAGGGGGAAGGGGGGGAGGTGGTGAGGAGGGGGGAAGGGGGGAGGGGAAGGGGGGGAGAGGGGGGAGAGGGGGGGAGGGGGGGAGAGGGGAGAGAGGGGGGGAGAGGGGGGGGATGCCGAGAATGCCAGTGTGCTGGGGGGGGCATGGGATACCGGTGTGCTGATGTGGTGGTGGGGGGAGGTGGTGGGAAGGGGGGGTGGGAAGGGGGGGAGGAGGGGGGAGGTGGTGGGGAGGAGGGGGGAAGGGGGGAGGAAGAGGGAAGGTGGTGGGAAGGGGGGGGAGGTGGTGGGAAGGGGGGGGGAAGGTGGTGGGAAGAGGGGGGGAGGTGGTGGGAAGGGGGGGGGAGGTGGTGGGAAGGGGGGGGGTGGTGGGAAGGGGGGGGAGGTGGTGGGAAGAGGGGGGAGGGGGGAGGTGGTGGCTAGGAGGGGGGAGGTGGTGGGGAGGAGGGGGGAAGTGGTGGGAAGGGGGGGGAGGTGGTGAGAAGGAGGTGGTGGGAAGGGGGGGGGAGGTGGTGGGAAGGGGGGGGAGGTGGTGGGAAGGGGGGGGAGGTGGTGCGAAGGGGGGGGGGTGGAGGGTTTGGTGAAGGGGGTGGGGGGTGGAGGGGAGGTGAAGGGGGAGGGTGGAGGGGGGGTGGAGGGGAGGTGAAGGGGGGTTGAAGGGGGGGGGTGGAGGGGAGGTGAAGGGGGGGGGTGAGGAGAGGTGAAGGGGGGGGTGAGGAGAGGTGAAGGGGGGGTGGAGGGGAGGTGAAGGGTGGTGAAGGGGAGGTGGAGGGGGGTGAAGGGGGGGTGGAGGGGAGGTGAAGGGGAGGTGAAGGGGGGGTGGAGGGAGGTGAGGGGTGGGTGAGGGGAGGTGAGGGGTGGGTGAAGGGAGGTGAAGGCCGCTCCCTCACCCGTCCGGCCGCTCACTCACCCGTCCGGCCGCTCCCTCAGCCGTCCGGCCGCTCCCTCAGCCGTCCGGCCGCTCCCTCAGCCGTCCGGCCGCTCCCTCAGCCGTCCGGCAGCTCCCTCAGCCGTCCGGCAGCTCCCTCAGCCGTCCGGCAGCTCCCTCAGCCGTCCGGCAGCTCCCATGTGGATCTGAGGCGGGAGGCAGCTTGTTGTGGCCGCTCCCCCGCTGTGTCCCGGGCGCTCGCTCCCCCGCTGACTGTAGCGGTGCCGGGGGGGGGGGAGGGGGTGGAGGGGAGGTGAAGGGGGGGTGAGGGGTGGGTGAGGGGAGGTGAGGGGTGGGTGAAGGGGGTGAGGGTTGGGTGAAGGGGGGTGAAGGCCGCTCACTCACCCGTCCGGAAGCTCCCACGTGGATCTGAGGCGGGAGGCAGCGTGTTGTGGCCGCTCCCCCGCTGTGTCCCGGGCACTCGTTCCCCCGCTGACTGTAGCGGCGCCGGGGGGGGGGGCTGAAAGCGCAGGAAACAGGGAGACACGGGGAGAGGAGGAGGTGCGCGTGGGTGTGGAGGCTGATGTTCGGGGAGGAAGAGGCGGAGGCTCCGGGACCGGCGGGTATGTGAGCCCCACCCCCCGGGTTATACATGCTGCTAATGTACACCCCCCCCCTACTCTGTGTGTGTGTGTGTGTGTGTGTGTGTCCCTGTGTGTGTGTCCCTGTGTGTGTGTGTGTGTTTGTGTCCCTGTGTGTCCTTTGGCCCGTCACTCCGCCTCAGGCCAATGAGAGGTGTGCGGGGGCGGGCCAAGGGACCAATGAGATTTCCCCTAGGGACACCGGACATCCAGGCAGGCAGGCATACAGTGCTTTCACTAATATAGTATAAGATTGACACACTTACAGTTCCACCTTTTTAAAGTGGAGGACTGGTTCCCAGCACTTTAACATAAATACAGTATGTTTCAAATCTTTCTAAAAGTATTTTGCCCCAATGTTTCAGAATAGACCCTCATCGCCCTCAACATAAACAGCTGATTTTTTGGGCTATGAAATCTACATTTAAAAAAGAAATAAAAACTTATTCCAGAATATGCAATGTATTGATACATTATGAAAAGAGGTGGTTAGCGCCTGACTGGAAATGGTGGAAAGAACAGGGCACTGCGGATTTCCAGTTATTATTGGATTACCTCACAGAGAATCCTGAACCAGGAGCACCGGTATTTGTATTTAATATATTTGCTTATTATAGGTGTGCAGCAGTTCCCTTATCTTGGTTAGCACCTGAGAACATGTCAATAGAAGATGTTGGCAAGAGCAGAATCACAAGAAACAATAGTATATATGCATTTCATTTTGTATACAATGAGGCATGGTATTGGAAATAACCTGCTTTAGCCACAAGGAGTAATGTATAAAGTTAACTTGGCAGCAAATTGACCTATAAAGAGCATTCGCTCTGCCAACACAACAAGCCTATTGCAAGTGATCACTGAAGTGAAGAAAGCTTGAGGATTAGGTGCTGTAGATATGTTTGTCCAGCCCCAGGAACAGTACGGGTGATGGTGTGTTGTGGTATTAGCACAGGATTAGCAGAAGCAGTCTCTAATCACAGGTTTATCTCCAATTGTCAAAAAGACTTGTTTCATTCTGTGCAAGGCTGAAAGTAGATCATCCGTTATTAACTGTAAATCTCTGGGGGCAGCCCATGGAAGTTGGCAACATGAAGCATTTGGTGAGGTTCAACACAAATGACGTACGTTATCTATCTTTGATTTGTGATGGTCAATGCACCAGCTATTTCCAGTAACATAAAGGTAGTATTCCCCTCTATTTACTGTAGCGCCCTCTTTGGGGACTACTATTGTAGTTAAGAGGTTAATGGCCTTAATGGGTTAACAGTGTGGGTTCATTCAGGGTACTCCCCTCCCAATCATCATGTGATGTAGGATGACTATGCAGAAGGGATTGCCACTCCCTTGTATATCTTGTGATGTCACTATAGGGAGCGTGTATGTATGATAGATAGATAGATAGATAGATAGATAGATAGATAGATAGATAGATAGATAGATAGGAGGGATATCTATCCTATGTTCTTCAGAGTTCTGACAGGGATCCTCACCGTGAGTCCTGTAAAATAAGTTTGTGTGTATTAAGAAGTGCCCGTCACGGTTTGTTGTTTTCAGTTAGGAACGTGACCAGAATGCAATAATAATGCAGTAATAGGGGTCCAAGATCATTCTCACTATTGAAAAGGAAGAAACATGCTCTTGATGAGCGTTCTTGGCATAGTAACTCTGGAGTATGTTTGGACAGGCCCAACTGGAAGGTTCCTAGTGCAATCCTGATCAAATATGTATGGAAGTAGTATGCAGTACATAGCTGGTTACTAAACCAGAAACCCAAAATCTTTTCCCAAGAGGCCCATTTGATATGGGGCATTACTGACTTTATGCAAGAGACTATCACTTATCCCTTACTATAGGTAACAAGTCTAAATACAGTATCTCCACAGTGTAGGAGTGAGAGCTACCAGGGGACGAAGTCTGCATTATTATTGTCTGACACAAGTTTTTGTTAAGTAACCCGTATGTCAATGTCTGTGAAGCATTATTGATGGATGTCCAATAAAGCACCTTTTTGTTTATAAAAGTTCCTGGCACCCATCCTTGTTATATGCAGCAAGAGAAAGAATAGTATGCTACTGACGTTTGCCAAGGTCAGCCGGGATGGAATCTGCAGCAGAGGGACAGCAAGACACAATCCAGGGGCACAGCTGGTACTCTGCAGCTCAATTTCTACAGTGCTTCCGGATACAAAGCAGGCAACAGCATGCAACTCCGTTTGGTCCGTGTCTTGGGAGAGGGGCTGGGCACACCATGTCACAATAACGTAGCTGCAGGAGCATGTCCAATGAAAAAACACCCTATGCATTTTGTCGCGCTGATAGTGACGTCCTCAGTGCCATACATTAAGGTTGTGCAACCTTAATGCATGGCCCTGAGGAAGTCGCTAACTGCAGAGTTTTTGCCCCTGGAGTGTGTCTGGCTCCAAACTGCAGATTCCATCTCGGCTGACCTTGGCTAAGGTCATTTGGACACAGGACTACATCCTTGCACTTTGAGACTCCGATAAAAGCTTGGCTTGCTGAAACCTACGTGTGATCAGGTTATTTCAAACTGTGCTTATTACTTCTATACTTGTTAGTATGTATTTTTACAGTTTTTCCAAATTATTAAATGTATTCAAATTTAATTAGGCTATGGGGCATGTGCTTCTAGAGATAGAGAGATATATATATATCTCTATCTCTCTATCTCTCTATCTCCATGTGGTCAAACTCCGGTTACTCCCCTCCCCACCCTGTGATGTATGATGTCAATCTAAGGCTGTGCTTATAGTGCCGGCGACAGAGACATCGCGTCAAAACAAATGCATTGCCGCCGTCGCGTGTGCTTATAATAAGTGCAACGCGACCGCTTGGTCGCGATTGCTGGAAGTTATCTCAATTTGATTTTTCCATCGACCGCAGCCTGACATCATCGGCACTATAAGTGTAACCTAAGGATTTATACAGTATATCCACCCCTTATGTTCTAGATGCAGGTTCTTTAGAGTTCTCACTGGGGTCATCACTGTGAATTCTGTACCTGGCTTTGTGTGTTTAGGAATATGCACCAAGATATGTCCTGTCATTGTTTAATGTTTTCCAGTTAGTAATATGCTCTTAGTATGGACATATTAAAAGGAACAGTAAACCTACTGTAAGTTTGTGGGAAAGAGATACAAGTTGTCCTGGTCCGATAGGGTGGCCCCAACCACAGCCTGACCACCACTGTCCTCATATCTCATAGGGTTGCTATATTGCAGCCTGCGCTCACATTGAACCTGCCTGTCCAGTAATGGAGTTATACACCACCCATGGGTAGGACTGGATACTACCAGAGGGTGCTGTCCAGAGAGTTATTGTTTACCATAAGTTTTTGTCAAGGTACACCCTATGTCTATACCTGTGAAGTGTTATAGACAGATGTCAAAGCACCTTTTTGTTTTATAAAAGTTCCTGGACCCCATCTTTTCTCCATGCCCAGCCTACACCCTGTAAAGGGCTGAGAGACTGAGCATTGCCATTGTGCATAACTAAATCTGATGACCTCCTTTAGAGCCGGTAAAGAGGGTTACATGAGAAAATGGAATCCGCCTTTATCATGTTTTATCATCACGGTTCCCCAGAAAATGCATGAGATTGTGGTTCTCTCCAGTCTAACAGCTGCAAGTTTTAATTTAATCTAGATTGTGCATTAAGGCAACCATATATATGTATTTATTTATTTATTTTTGTAACTGTTGATACATCTGCATTAGCCTATGCTTTATCATGCCACCTATTTACATGCACTTGCCCCGTACCATTACTTATGCATGACATGAACACTTTTCAAACATGGAAAATGTCAGTATCATAGCGTCTGCTGAGCTCAGTAGCAGTAGTGTCGAAAATACAGTAGTTAAATCCACTGGAGTCAGAATCGGAAGGCGCATTGTACCCAGTAGCGGATTTCCCATTAGGCCCAGACCTAGGGCGGCAAAATTTGGGGGCGCCAAAAAATGTCCTTTTGCCATGCTCTCTTGCCTATCGGACCTAATGGGAAGTAATTGTATCTGTTGCGGCCGGCTCTTTACCTGCGCCCACCTCCTCCTTCTGAACCTTCAAATGAGGTCATGACATCGCGTAACCATGATGCCATGCGACGTCACGTTGGGGATGTCCGCGGTGTCATTTGACGCTGTGGTTCTGAAGCAGGAAGGTTGTGGGTGATAAGGAGGAAGCCGCAACAGCTGAGCCTAGGGGCGGTGGATTTTGAAATCCGAAGCTATTTGTACCAGTTAAAGCTGCAGTTCAGTCTTTTTTTTTTTAAATTTATTTTTTTACTTCAATAGTTTCATGTGGGCAATCTCTAATTACCTAAAGAACTGCATAGCTGCCAGTCAATTCGTTCTCCGTCTATTGATCGGCAAAGTTTGGCGACATCTTTAAATATGGGGACTGTAAATCGTTGCTATAGGAACAAGCATGCTTGTTAAAATAGAATACAAGAAAATTGGTCTTTCAAAGTTGTTTTTTTAAAAACAGAAAATGCTAAAAGTATTTTTTCTCACTACAGAACTGATTTATTAAAAAAAACACACATGCAGGATATTGCCTGAACTGCAGCTTTAAATCAAACTTCTTAAACAAAAGTGCCAACTAGGAGGGGAGAAACACCAAGTATTTTAAACACACTGATGTCCTTTTCATTGATCACTAAAAGCGTACGGCATAAAGTCAGGCAAACAAGGACACAGGAAGGAAGTGTAATCACAAGGTACAGCTTTGCCCACAATGTGATACTGCTTACAGCTCCTGTGGTACCGGTGCCCATATAATGCACTTTAAAGCATTAAGCAATCCATAAAATGTGATTTACAATCCTTCGGGAGACCTTCGTTCTTGTTTTGGAGTAATGAAAATAGCTACAGCTTCTTTGTAATGGTTTTGAAAATTATTTCTAGTGTTATTTTTGCTACATTTTATCTCTGATGGGAAATCAGTCCAGACATTTTTTAATATTTGATTTTTATTTTTTTAATAACTTTTTTTTTTTTTAAATTGTTGATCATGATTTTCAACCATCTAAAGTTTGTTTTTAAGATGGTGGAAATCCAGAAAATATTAGTGTCATCCATCACTCATACCCTCTGAAACCCCTTGCTGAGAAAGCACAACTGTGGGATAGGCCAGGGGTACGCAATCTTTCCCTGCTGCGCCCCCCTGCCTGCTTCCCTCCCTGCTTGCGCCCCCCCCCCCCTCCCTTACCGGCTCTCCAGCATCAAATGTCGTCGCGGGGGTCACGTGACCCCGCAGCGTCATTTCACGCCGTGTTGTCATGGTGATGTGTCGTTGAAGACCAGGTAAGTGAAGTTGCAGGGGCCTCACGCGATCCCCCCGGCATTAATTTAAATGCCTTGGGGAAAGAGCTCGGGGCCCCTGCAACGGCCGCACCCCCCGCACAATCTTGTGCCCCCCAGTTTGCGCACCCCTGGGGGGCATTGCTGTAGAATAGATTTACCACCAAAAGGACAACTAACAGGCAGTACAGACCGGTGTTTCTGGCCCTATGATATCAAAGCAATTAGGATAAAGAACTCTTGAAGGTTGAGATAATGGAAACTCAGGTACCGAGGGTACATTTCTCATTTGACTTTACAACTACTTCTGTTCCAAATTCCAGCCAAAACAATAGTTAATAAATCCTTCACCTCGTGTGTTTGTTTTTTAACTCCATAAAAACAGACATTTATTCATCTGTAGTTCAGTATACCTCTGAAAGTTATGTGGTGTATTGAAAAAAAGTGTTCCTTTCTTTAAAAAAAAAAAAAAAAAAAAAGAAGAAGGATAGAGAGATCTTCAAAAAAAGGTTGGACATCTATTGTATCTGCAATCACAGTCTCCATGGGTAATGAATTCCACATTTTAACTGCCCTTACTGTAAAGAACCCTTTCCGTTGTTGCTGGTGAAATCTCCTTTCCTCCAACCTTAAGGGATGCCCCCGAGTCCTTAGTACTGCCCGTGGGATGAATAGTTCTTTTGAAAGCTCCTTGTACTGTCCCCGAATATATTTGTATATAGTTATCATATCCCCTCTTCTAAGAGGGCGCCTCTTTTCTAATGTAAATAAATCTAATTTAGCTAGCCTCTCCTCATAAGTTAGAATGTCCATCCCCTTTATTAATTTGGTGGCTCTTCTTTGCACTCTCTCTAGTTCCATAATGTCTTTTCTTAGGATTGGTGCCCAAAATTGTACTCCATATTCAAGGTGTGGTCTTACTAATGCTTAGTAAAGGGGCATAATTATGTTTACTTCCCTTCCATCCATTGCCCGTTTGATGCAAGATAAGATCTTGTTTGCCTTTGCAGCTACTGCATGACATTGGGCACTATTGCTAAGCCTGCTGTCTACAAGCACTCCTAAATCCTTCTCCATCAAGGAATCCCCCAATATATCTCCATTTAATTTGTAAGTCGCCAGTTTATTCTTGCATTCCAAATGCATAACCTTACATTTATCTGCATTAAACCTCATCTGCCATTTACCTGCCCACGTTTCCAGTCTCTCCAAGTCCTTCTGGAGAGAAATTACATCCTGCTCTGATTCTATTACCTTACACAATTTAGTATCATCAGCAAAGATGGAGACTTTGCTCTCGATGACAACCTCAAGGTCATTAATAAACAAGTTAAAAAGCAGGGGTCCCAGTACCGATCCCTGAGGTACTCCACTCACGACTTTAACCTATAAAAGTTCTGTAACCCCTCTTTACTTTAACTCAGACTATAGAACCTGTCACTGAGGTGGGGGCCTAAGTCCTGTAACTCGGGTTTAACTCATCTAGTGGGTGGCACACAGAGTGGGAAGCAGGAGAAATTGGACACAACAAAACTGTAAGGAACTATAACAAACTTTATATTACTTTAATTATCACTGTGAACAGGGATACATACACAGAGCTACCACATAACCACACAATATTTTTGCAATCCTACTAAAACAAAATCACTAACGCTGCACCTCTGTCTTTATATATTTTACAGTCACTGCATATTAGCTCATATACCCCGTTGATCAGACAGGGTATTTGTACAATAACCTTTCGTCTGAGCTCTGGATTCAAACAGATGCAGGCTGCTGCTTCTTACAGTTAATTTGGAAACATAACCCGTGTTCCAATGCAGGGGGGATCTCTTTCTTTCCTGGCTGTTAAATCCTGATATTTCTCCTCTTAACTGTTGCAGTGCTCCCTGAGGTGTCACTGTACTTTGTACTGGCCAGCAAAATCCACCAGTCTCCTCACTCCATGGATCGGTCAGGCCCTTGCAGAGTGTTCTGCAGCAGCCTCACCATATCAAAACAAACTGCCACACCAGCCCCCTCAGCAATCCCTTTCCAACTGTCACCAACTGTCATTCCACTGTCTAAAAACAGTCACATGGTCCAGTGGAATGCAATTCTTAAACTGGCCATATCCTGTGCAGACACAGGGGGTTACAGTTCCATTTACGACAACTCTGTTGTCTATCCTTCAACCAGTTTTCAAATCAGGTGCAAATATTTTTACAGAGTCCAATTTGCTTTATTTTGTACATTAACCTCATGTGGAACCGTATCAAAAGCCTTTGCAAATCTAAGTAGACCACATCAACTGCATTACCCTGGTCTAAATTACTACTTACCAACTCAAAGAAACTAATAAGGTTTGTTTGGCATGATCTATCCTTCATAATTCCATGCTGATTATTACTAATCATTTTATCATTGTGTAGTTAATTACCCTATACTAAACCATCAAGTAGCTTCCCCACTATTGAAATCAAGCTTACAGGTTTGAAATTCCCGGTTGTGATCTAGTTTCCTTTATAAATATAGGCCCCCATGTCTGCTTTACGACCAAATCTTGTGGTACTGAGCCTGTGGAAATGGAGTCCTTGAATATTAAATGTAATGGTTTGGCCATTACTGAATTTAGCTCCTTGAGAACACTTGGATGTATGCCATCGGGGCAAGGTGCCTTATTTACTTTAATTTTATCAAGCCAACTATGCGTATAGGTGTACTTTGTAGGAACAAATCATCTCTAAATCTGCTGGTCAGAAAGCGTATCGCACAGCAGATGCTAATGCCAAGTATTGACAATGGAGACATAGTATACGGCTCGGCACCCCAAACCCACCTTAACAAACTTGATACCCTCTGCAATTCAATATGCTGTTTTGTTCTCCAATGTAACTACAACACACATCACTGTGAAATGCTCAAAGAACTAGATTGGTAATCACGTGAGTCTAGGCACAAAGTTCACCTTTCCTGTCTTGCCTTCAAATACTTTCTGGGCAAGCTACCCATCTACCTGAACAAGCTCCTTACCCCTACCACATGCAGCACTTATCATCTGAGATCTGACTCCAAAAGACTGCTCATGGTCCCAAGGCTCAGCAAAGTATCCGGCCGCTCCTCCTTCTCTTACCGTGCACCCCAAAACTGGAACAATCAACCGGAGTCTCTCACAGCCACCACCAGTCTAAGTTCTTTCAAAACTAAAGCTGGCTCACATTTTTATCTGGTCTGTAACTGTTTCATACGCCTATAATATATGATCTCTAACGGTGCATGCAATGTCTTGTATATAACGTATACCCTGTTCACTTACTGTATGTAACTATGTATTTGTAACCATGTATTGTTTGTCATCATAACTATGCCCAGGACATACTTGAAAACGAGAGGTAACAATGTATTACTTCCTGGTAAAACATTTTATAAATAAATACATAAATATGCACTTATTCCTCATTTAACCAATTGTTAGTTAATATAGAGATTGTGGTTTCCTTCGGTGGCACTATAATTGCAATTGATTCTTCCCTGGTAAATACAGAGAATTTTTTTTTTCCCCACCCGGTGGAAGATTACCCTGTTACCAAGTGTATGGTGCATGCTACCTGTTGGCTCACAGAATGCCGAGTTGTCTGCTGATGTTTGTGGGGACTGCAGGACAGGCTTCTGTGGGTATATACCCGACATTCCTCCATGGCACACAGCGCCTCCATCTGCCATAAGCTCCAGATGTATGGAGGCGATGTCCTACGGTAGAAACAGTTACCACTCCCCCATATATTGCAAAAAAATGAGATACACCACTCACCTAGTAGTATCCTAATATAAGTAGAACATGAATGAAATGCAAGGTGCATAAGGATTAGTAACCAATTTACATAGAATTGATACCCTAATTGTTGCACTCAGTACATAAGTGATAGTTAGGACTGGAATAGCCCTTCAGATAATGTCTCATCGGCGGTCATAATAGATCAAACTGGACCAGCTATTTCAATAAAACAAAAAAATAACAAAACTTTAATACTTCCAAAATATTTTATATACACAATAGAAATGTATAAAATTCCTCTAAGTGTCGTGATGATATACAAAGTCACTCAGCTTTTGTATCCATAATCCCCAAAAAATAGTGACTATAATATGTAGCATTGTATGTGTATTTAAATAGATATTTAGAGTGCTGAATTAGATCGTAAGGAGACTCCAAATGAGATATATGGAAAAAATGTGTAGATAGTAGATGGTGTCCTGCTATACTGGTGTGCAATGTATATATCTAGTTTGATGTTATATACACTCCATAATGGGTCACACACCAGGCCGGAGGTATATTTAACTGGAACGGATTTATTCTTGTACACTCTCAGTAACATGGCAGTCCTCTGCCCAAAACAGTTTCTGTTCTGGTCTCCAAACTTAAGATGGTCCCTGCACCTTCACTACAGGTCAAGGGCCCCTGCAGCAGTCCCTGCTCTTCCCCAGCCACCTAGCAGGACCAGGGGAAAAGGTAATCACTCACTCTCCCCCTTAGGGCAGAGGACCAGGGCTTGCCAGTGCACAGCAGGCTGCGTGTTACCTTGTCTCTCTCAATGGTAGAGACACTACTGCATTTGGGGTTGCACCTCCCTTAAGTACAGTAGGGGGAATGAACTAGGTCTGAACCCAGGATTGGGCAGAACACAGGCCTAGTCGACCTCCTCCACTGTCACTCCAGGGACTGCCTGTGTGGTGAAAACCCATGATTGGTACTGGCACTGCCGGCTCTTACCAGGGCTTGCATGCCAGAATGGTAGCCAGAAACCAGCCATGGCTACATTATTGGAGGTACTTAAAAAAAAGCTTTTTAGAGTTGATCTTACTTTCTGTTGCAATCCTTTATTCATTTTGAATTTTTGCTAGTTTGATTGTCCTTTTGCAACTTTTCTTACATCCTTATGATTCAGATATGCTGCCTCCTTCCCTCCTGACTAAGAATCTAACCGCCTGCCTCTTCCTTTCCATTTCCTCCCCTACCTGTTTATTTAGCCATATTGGTTTAGACATGTTTCTTTTATATTTATTACCCAAGGGTAAGTGTGCTTTTCTAACAATGTTTTAAAGACTGCCCATTTATCCCACATTTTCCCTGCAAACTTATTCTTTGTAGCTTATTCCTCAGTTTATTCAAATCTGCCTTTTTTTCCCCCATTCAAAGTCTTTGTTGAACCCATATATGTTTTTTGATCATTTGTTTCAAACGAGACCATGTCATGATCACCATTTCCCAAACGTTAACGGACTGGAATGGGAACCATGGATCGAACACTAAAATAAACAGAAGAGAACCATTCGATTGATGCTGAGCTGGGGACGGAGAGGATGAGGGAATCCACCCTGCTCCCCTCGCCTGGTACTCCCCTCCCCCACCTTTCTCACCCATCCCTCGCACGGTTGCCTTTTCGTTTATTTTATTTTTTACCATTTTCATCCTATTTAATTAAATTTATTAAAACATCCTCTTGCAGGTATCTCGCATGGGCTGCATGAAGAGTTCTGTGCTTCTTTGCAGGCAGAGAAACTCTGACAACAGCTGAGCCGGCTCCCTTTAAAGTTTTCCTGCACCTCTGACATCATGTGTGCGCCACACATAAAATTAATGTGTGCGCATGCACAAATCCGTCCCTGCACGTATTGCTGATGCATAGAGGGGTAAGCAAGCATGGCGCGAGCGTAAAAATTCATAGCATCACAAGGTGAGCGGTGCCCGAACTGTTAGGTGGTCACTTTACCTCCTTCATTGTCATGTTCAGCATAGCTGCCGTCGGAACAACTTTGCAGCTTGGCTCACACTGGAGCCCCAACGGACAAACCCCAGGGGGTTGCGTGTCACAGAAACTTCAAGGGGAGAGAGCGAGGGGAGAAAGCGAGGCAAGACTCCCCTTGGCTGGACTGCAAACAGTCAGGTAAGGCCCAAACTATTAACAAAAAAACCAAACTACAGTACTAAACTCATAACCTCAGCTTGATGGGACACACAAAAAGACTAGGGTCTCCTACAGGTGTAAGTCTTTAAATGTATCCTAGCTGCAGTAGGTGGGACTTAACTCATTGGTGCCCACTGCCATCCACTGCCATGGAAATGCACAGGAAATCTTGTTATTTGCCATCTTAAAATCAGATATGCCCACTCCTCTCTTAAAATCAGTGTTTCCCCTCTCTCCTTATACAGATTATACAAACAAATACCTACATATTGCCCTCATATCTTGAAACTGGAAGTATTGTTACCCAACCACTCTCTTTTGCAGTGTAGTTGTAGATGCCCAAAGGAAACGTAAAAATCCAGTCTTTCCAGTTCAACTTAAAACAGGAGGAAGGTGTAAAATATGACACTTCACTAATGGGCCTGCATAAGTAAGCACATAGAGTATGCTGTTGAAATTGCTGTAAGAACCAAGCTGAATCTACTGTAAATAAACGGCTAGGAGTACACATTTTTCCCGCTGAGAGGTTCAGCACCACCACATTTATTAGACATTTAAAGTAAACCTTTCTTCCATGTTTAAATGATATATCGGCCTTTCCATGTATAGTCTAGTACTGAGTACAGCTGCTGCCTGTCTAGAACAGTGCAGCAATTCAGCATTAAACAAAATGCCATCATGTGAGACCACTCTATAAGCAAATCAATTGCCATGCTCAGCAGACTGCCTCATTTTAATAAATCTAGATTAAAGGGTTTACCGCAGGGAGCAGGTCCAGCGCCCCCATTCCAACCACTCATATAACGTCTATGCACCTAGTTTAATCCCCTTTGTTCTCTTGGCAATAACACACACTTCCCCTTATTGTAATTTTAATAAAAAGGACAGGAGTGTTTATGTATCTAAATTATGCAACAGGATATTACAGTTTTTTTTTTCTCCAGGCGAGCAAAAAAAAAAAAGAATTGCATTTGGCAGTGTGAATCATATTGGTACAGCACAATACTTGGGGGGGACAAACAGCATTTCAATGCATTCTGTGACCCGGTATCGGGAAGCAAGATCAAATGAAATACCCTGTCCCAGACCAAACAAAGTAGAAATAATAAGGAAGTATTATCCAGTACATACCTATACATCATGCAGCTACAATTTCTTAATAAACTACGCACATGAAAAAGGATCCATTTATCTCATGTAATAAGATTGTGTAATGTTTTATTACAATGCGATAATTATCAAAAAGGTCAATGTTGTGACCCAAAGAAGTTATCAGGTCAAACACTGTACAGGCATACCCCGGTTTAAGGACACTCACTTTAAGTACACTCGCGAGTAAGGACATATCGTCGATAGGCAAATGGCAGCTCACGCATGCGCCTGTCAGCACGTCCTGAACAGCAATACCAGCTTCCTCCTACCTGTACCGAAGCTGTGCACAAGCAGGGAGACTATAGAGCCTGTTACAAATGCGTTATTTACATCAGTTATGCACGTATATGACGATTGCAGTACAGTACATGCATCGATAAGTGGGGAAAAGGTAGTGCTTCACTTTAAGTACATTTTCGCTTTACATACATGCTCTGGACCCAATGCATACTTTAATGTGGGGGTATGCCTGTATTTTATTTCTGGTAGTTTTTCCATTTTATGCAATACCAGTGTTCTTGTACTTAATACGTTTTTTGCGCGGTATGTCTGTACATGTAATCACTGTGCAGTTGGTTTGGACGTCTACATAAACCTGTCCATGCGATTACGAAGTGACATCACACTGTTCCTAATTTCATAATGCAGAACCAGCAACCGAGCTCAAGAGGACTTGTTCAGAAATACCTTATTAACATACAAGCTGTATTTATATATACATTTCCCAGCTGTACAAGCTTGGAAATACTGGCTAATGAAGCTTTAGCAAGATTCCCTTTAAATAGAAAACCAAAAATGTCACTTTGCATGGATTTGTATGTCTACATTTTCCTTGTTCTAAAAGGCAAGATCATTAAATTCGCCTACACAAACTTATGTTTGAAAATGCAACTGCTAGCAGCTTCACAAATGCCACAGAACATTCAATAAATTTTACTCCTTTGTATTGCGACAGGCACTTTCATATGAAGCCAAGAGGTGTGGCACTCACCTACTCTCTAGCAGCATATTGCCTTTTACAAAGATGACACAGTAGAAAGTGTTTCTTCCACAGTCTGAAAGAGCCACAGATTGACCACCACTACAGGTATTTGTGAAGGGCTAGTCTGTTCTCACACCAAACCGTACAAAGAAAGCTGCAGCAAGTTAACCCAACATTACAGTATGTGCCAGCTTCAACATAGCTGAAATCACTGTAGAGTACAGTACTACACAATTAACTCGGCAGAAAAAGCACAAAGCTCAGTGTATGCTTCATGTAGAGGTCACAGGGTTGACGACTGAGTAATACTGCAGAGCAAGCCAAAGAAAAGTTCTGTTTTAACTGTTTGAAAGTGTGCGCCAGTCAATTGGACATTGTGCAATTTAGAAAGAAAATACCTATACTACTACAAGCAAAGCACAGACTTCTAAAAAACACTGCACAAGTCACGTGAGAAGTCCTCTATTGAACTAGTTACTCAACATTTCACTGGGTTAGGGAGATTGCTCTGCCTTTGAAGTCCTCTCAATAACTAAATACTACATTTAATAATTGTATAATTTGTAACAGCTGTGTATAAAATAGAAATTTTGGCTGTGGTAAAATAATATATATTATTAAAGAAATTAACTATTTGAATACACACAACAAATGATCTATATACACCACTGTAAAAATCAGGGCCGCAGACAGATTTCCTGAAGGTCCAGGAGTAGTTACGACCGGGCCCACCATATCGGCAGTCTTGAGACCCCCATTTCACAATTCGCGAGCCCCCTCTTCTACTTCCCCCCCCCCTCTTCCCATGTATTTCTCTGTCTAAGGCTGCGCGTATAGTGTCTGCAGCGGCGACGTCACCCGTCACCGCTAGCGAAAGTTGTATTTCGCTTTGCGGCGGCATCTCGGACGACCAGGCCATTGATTGGTTCAGGGGCTGTCACATGACGCGACAGCCCCTGAAAAATCAAATATTGCTAGCATAAAAAAATCGCGTGTCGCCATTGCGCTTACTATAAGCACACGCGGAGGCGACAATGCATTTGTTTTCGGGCGCCGTTGCGTCACCAGCACTATAAGCGCGGCCTAACTCCCTCTCTTCCTCATTCACTCCCTCTCTCCCCCCCCACATCAATTATCCCACTCACTGAAACCCCCTTGCCCCTCCCGCACCACACACACACACACACAATCCCCCCCCCCAAAATACATACAACCCCCCACCCCCAATTCATAAAAAAAAAACTCCCAGCCAAATAATGCAGACTTGCCTACCTTGGGGATGGTCTCTAGCCTCTGCAGCCCTGCTCTTGGCCAACTTCTTTGCCCTGCTGCCGGTACTCTCGTTGCAGCTGGGCTTTGCTCTACCACAGCTGCGGGCCACCCTCACTGTTCACATGCCGAGCCTCTGATGTCAGCACGCACAGGGTCTCTCGCTCATGCCTGTGCACACCGGAAACTGGGCCCAGCTAGCTTCCAGTGCGCGCTAACGTCAGAGACCCGGCGCTCGCCAGAATCAGAAGCTCCGCGTGGGACAGTGTCAGTGAGAGAGGCCCACAGCTGGACGAGAGCAAGGTCCGGCGGCAACGAAAGGACCGGCCGCCGTGCAAAGACCTTGAACTCCCCTCTTGGCGGCCCTGGTCAAAATCTCTCTGTTGTACATTTTGTTGATTAAATGTTCAAAGGTGTAATGACTTCTTTACCCATTTTAATTTGTCAATATATTTATTAGTTTTTTGAGTTCTGTAAATTTAGTAGTGAAAGTCTAACTTTGCACAGATGAAAAAGCAACAACATACTAACCATTTGTCAGAGAGAGCTTGTTAGTAACTCTTACCTTGCATTGGAAAACAAGGTGTACAGTATAACCTAGGAACACAAAAGGTTTACCCGAGATCAACTCAACAAGCCACATCGTGGAACGGTTGGTCATGGACCAGTTCTTGAGGAAACTTCCCTCTGCCCTACGCCGTTGGGTCAGTCAGAGTGACCCCCACAATGCAGACGAGCTGGTGGCCCTCGTATAAAAGGTACAAGGCAGCAGAAGAGCACCTGCAACCCACAGTCATGGAGCATCCCCACTACCCAAGGTTCCAGGACTCTTCCAGAGACGGTAAAAGGGTACCAGGGTTAAGGGGGGCTGAAGAGCGTTGACCGCCTTCACACAGCAACAGTGACTCGCATACTAAGGGCAACAGCCAACGTGGGGAGCCGAAAAAAGGCTCTAAGTGGGACACAGACTATGTACCTAAATGTGTAAATTGTTATGAGAGGGGCCACACCGCGAAAGTCTGCCCACTAAATACTGAACCAATGCAATGCAACAGCGTTGAACCTTATTCGTTGTGGTCTTAATGTATGGGCCCTAGCCCAGAGGACCCCTTGAATAACCATCTCTGGGCATTTGTAAAGGTAAATGGTAAGAGGGTTCGGGCACTACTTGACTCTGGGAGTATGGTTACACTAGTGTCTGAATAATTGTTGCCCATTGGGAAAAAACAGGTAAACAGTTCACAAAGAGTGGCAATTTGTTGTATACATGGGGATAATCATGAATATTCCACCGTTGATGTTCTTATTGAAACAGAGTTTGGTTCTTTAGATTTCAAAGTGGGTATAGTATCCAAATTGGCACATGATGTGTTAATAGGGACCGACTTTCCCCATTTTCTAAAAATGTGGTCCTCCTCTCAGAATAGTGCCCAGAGTTCAATAGCGGACCATAAAGATGTAATAGAAGAAACAAATCCTTTCCCTTTTTCAGAAATGGAGATTGACGAGGGCCCAAATAAAAAGGGGAAAGAGGAAGAGTGCTGTAAAATCCCCTTTCCCATGGCCACCTTGGTAGGGAATACCCCAACTCAAGAGGTTGAACAGGCGCTTACCACCCCAGAACAGGATAAGACCTTCGCTGACCTAGAGGTCAGTCCTGGGAGTTTTAAGAAGGCCCAGAGGGAAGACCCCACATTAGCGGAAGCAAGGGTGAATATACGGGACCAGAATAGTACTCCGGGCCAACCAGATAGGTCACTTGTCTACCCCTACTTCGAGGTAGAGAATGACCTAGTATATCGGGTTGATAAAAGGAAATCAGTTACAACTAAACAATTGTTGGTACCACGGACATTCCGTAATGTAGTATTACACCTCGCACATAGTCACCCATTGGGGGGACACCTAGGGGTGGAAAAGACAAAAGAAAAGGTTCTCCGAAGCTTCTATTGGTCTGGGGTTCTGGCCGAAATTACAAATTATTGCTCCTCATGCCCAGAATGTCAGATCACCGCCCCGTTCAAAGCGTATCGTAGCCCATTGGTACCCCTTCCCATAATAGATGTACCATTTGACCGGATTGCTGTGGATCTAGTAGGACCCCTAATAAAGTCTGCTAGGGGACATCAGCATATATTGGTAATATTAGATTATGCCACCCGATATCCGGAGGCAGTTCCCCTACGTAGCACCTCTGCTAAAAACATAGCAAAAGAGTTAATAGTTCTGTTTACCAGGGTCGGAATTCCTAAAGAGATCTTAACTGACCAGGGAACACCATTTATGTCCCAAGTAACAAAAGAGTTATGTAAACTCCTAAAAATCAAGCATCTCAGAACCTCAGTCTATCATCCACAAACAGATGGTTTAGTGGAACGGTTCAATAAAACCTTAAAGAGCATGTTACGCCGGGCGGTCGATAAGGATGGGAAAAACTGGGATTGTTTGTTACCATATCTGTTATTTGCCACTAGGGAGGTTCCCTAATCATCCACAGGCGTCTCCCCGTTTGAACGACACCCAAGGGGCTTACTGGATATAGCCAAAGAGACTTGGGAACACGAGTGTAATAGAGCATGTTGCCCAGATGCAGGACCGCATAGCTGCAGTCCTACCTATAGTGAGGGAACACATGGAAAAAGCTCAAGAGGCCCAGAGGAATACATATAAAAAGGGTGCTAGGGTCAGAATTTTTTTTCCAGGCGATAGGGTGCTAGTTCTGTTTCCCACCGTAGAGAGTAAATTCCTTGCTAAGTGGCATGGGCCATATGAGGTCTTGGAAAGAGTGGGAGAAGTAAATTACAAGGTGAGACAGCCAGGTAGGAGGAAACCTGAGCAAATTTACCATATAAACCTACTTAAGCCCTGGAAAGATAGAGAGGTCTTGTTAACCCTAGTACCCCCAGGTCCGTCAGAGAATCGAGAAACTGACCCAGAGGTTAGCATAGCTGAAACCCTGTCCGTTCATCAGAAACGAAAGGTCCAGAATTTACTGAGAAGAAACAAAGAAGTCTTCTCTACGCAGCCATGTAGAACTAGCGTAATTGAACATGACCTAGTCTCTGAACCGGGTGTCCGAGTTAACCTTAAACCGTACCGAATCCCAGAGGCCAAAAGAGAGGCTATAAGTTTAGAGGTTAAAATTAATGCTAAAACGAGGCGTAATTGAGGAATCCCAAAGTGGGTGGAACAGCCCTATAGTTTTAGTCCTAAAACCAAACGGTACAACAAGGTTTTGCAATGACTACCGTAAACTAAACGCTGTGTCAAAATTTGATACTTATCCTATGTCCAGGGTTGATGAACTGGTAGAGAGACTGGGCAAAGCCCGATATCTCATGACCCTAGACCTAACAAAAGGGTACTGGTAGGTTCCCCTCACAGAAAGGGCAAAAGAAAAAAGACAGCCTTCTCAACCCCAGACGGCCTCTTTCAGTATAGGGTGCTGCCTTTTGGCTTACATGGAGCCCCCGCCACATTCCAAAGAACGATGGATAAAATTTAAAAAAACCACATGCTCAGTATGCTGCCGCCTACCTGGATGATGTGGTAATCCATAGTGAAGATTGGCAATCCCACCTTCCAAAGGTCCAAGCTGTGCTTGATGCAGTTCGGTCTACTGGACTAACTGCTAACCCCGCTAAATGCACCATTGGTCTGGAGGAGGCCAAGCATCTGGGGTATTCTATTGGCAGAGGTTTACTCAAACCCCAAACACTCAAAGTAGAGGCGATACAAAATTGGCCAAGGCCAGTTACAAAAAAACAAGTAAGGACCTTTTTGGGATTAATTGGTTACTATAGAAGGTTTATTTCCAAATTTGCAAATAAGGCAACCCCACTAACCGACCTCACAAAAGCTAGAGGGCCGCTAATGGTAAAGTGATCCCCCGAAACCGAACTTGCCTTTAGAAGCCTGAAAGAAGCTCTCTGTGCCCAACAAGTGTTGGTCACACCTGACTTCTCTAAAGAGTTTTTAATCCAAACCGACGCATCTGAGGTAGGGCTGGGGGCTGTACTCTCCCAGGAGTCTCAAGGTGAGGAGCACCCCATCCTTTAAGTAGGAAACTAAATCCCCAGAAGAAAAATTACTCCATAGTTGGGCTGTAGAGACGCTCAAATACTATCTGTTGGGGAGAAAATTCCGGTTGGTCACAGATCATGCACCCCTCACCTGGATGTGTCAAAACAGAGAGAAGAATGCTAGAGTGACCAGGTGGTTCCTAAGCCTACAACCCTTTAAATTTTCTGTGGAACACAGGTCAGGGCACAAACATGGCAATGCTGACGGGTTGTCAAGGATGCACTCCCTAATATCCATGGTCGCTCATCCCTCGGGGTCTGAGCTGGGGGGGAGGATATGTGACAGAAACCAGGGTATGGTGATAAATTCCATATATAGGGCTCCCAGGATACTGAACAGTTTCTATCCTGTTTAGGCTGGAAAGTGCAGCCTCAGAATGCATGCACTCCATCCCACAGTTTGGCAAGTGCTGGAACTGGGGGGTGAGGGATCCAGACCAGAGTTTGTCTGCTGCCTGATTTCTGTCACCTGTCCTGCTGTTTGGAGATCAGGTATTTAAGGCTGATTTCCTGGTTCCTCTCCCCTCTCCCCAAGAGCCTGGAGGCAGGAAGGCTGCTGGAAGCAGAGAGGGGAAATGCCTCTCATCAAACAGGTTAAATCATTCTGTTCCTTTTTGTCTAAAACCTGCAAAGTTCCTTATTTTTGCTGTTGGAACTGGATAAGCCAGTCCAACCCTGAGTCAGGGAAAACCTTAGTTAAGTTAGTGCTCAGAAGAGCAGGGGTTTTGTTTGCTTGTGTTATTTTGAATTCTGTGGCAGTCTTAGTGCCTGGGACTAAATAAACCAGGCAGTAGCCTGTTTAAAGGAACAGCACGTTACGCCTCGTCATTTAACCTACCCTAAAAGACCGTGTTCTAACAGTCCCGGACAGACGGCGGAGCCCCGGAGTAAGCCGTTTGTCACAATATATGTGTGTGTGTGTGTGTGTGTGTGTGTGTGTGTGTGTGTGTGTGTGTGTGTGTGTATATACACACATATATATATATATGCATATATATACACACACATATATATATGCATATATATACACACACACACACACACACACACACACACACACAAATAAAATAAACGAGAGGTCCTTATTTCAATTCCCGTGCCCATACAGAGGGAGTATGAATTATAATTAATTTGTCAACATTTCTAAGAATGTATTCTTTTATTTACTGCAAAAATAAATACCGTAAATTGCGGCTTAGTCGGCCTCAAATTATTCTCCTAAACATTTGTCACATAAGTTGTAAAAAATTAAGGTAATAAAAGGGATTTCACATATAAAACATGTATATTATGTTTCGAATACACCGAATATCATGGATGTTCACAGGAATGTACGCAGGACAGTTTTAAACCTGTTGTAATATTCATTCAAATATAATCCAGTGGCAGATCACCTGTAGTTCGAACCATGTCATGTTCTGTGGTCAAAACGTGTGTTTTAAACACTGGACTATATCAAGATGATTATTTCAATACAGGCTATATAATAATGACAAATCTTAACATTTAGAACAGTATAAATCCAAAAGGTGAGTACAGTTAAGCGTTATTAAACCCTAGTGTTATTATCAGGCTGTATAATTATTAACTCTTCTTTATTATAAATGGTTCACATTGAACAAATAAAACGTCCATAAAAGAAAAGTAACAGCGTTAGCGCTTAATAGACTACGAAAGTGATGATGTCACACACCATGAGGAAGGGGATTACTTTCCAAACAACCTGGTGTCCGGTTATAATGTCGAAAAGGGTCATTTTATTTTCATATAAAATGCTGTTACCAACGTTTTTAAAAGGAGAGTGTATGTTACAAATCATTGAACTTTTAAGCGGTGAAAAAAGACGTGTTGGGATGGCTGCAAATCTGCAATGTGGCTGCAAATCGCCACACATGTGGTGTTTCAGCATTGCTTAATGCTAGAATGCCCAGTAACTAGAATCACATTGGATCATATCAACATCTCACTCAGGCATCACAAAAAATACTTGATTCACTGTATATCTTGGCTGAAAAGGATGTAGTGATTAGTTTTTTTCTGTTTATTTACAGAAGAAGATTGCCCCATGGCAGGAGGAGGAAAAAGAAAGCCCTCGGGAGCTGCGAAGAAGAAGTACCAAGCAAAACAGCACGGATCCTCCACAAAATATATTTTCTTTAATACAAATAAAGAGGGAAGCAGTTCACAGCACCCAGATTAAAGAATGTGACTTGGAGAGCAGGTTGCTCACATCAGCATGCAAGCCGTTTGGAACAACAAGATGAAGGAATATTACTTCGAGAGGAGGGCACCGCACATCCCCAAAGAAAGAGGTTTGGAAACTCAAGATAAAGGATACGTACTTCTGGGTGAAGGCAGCGCACAACAGACTGATATGGAATTGGAGACAATGGATTCACTTTCCGAGACAAATGCAGAAATCGAAGTAAATGAAGTAGAAGGAAGAAAGGACGAGGAGGCTACAAACAAGTTACACTATGGGGACCCTTCCCCGAGTATGGAAATAAAAGGAAATTCTCTGCTCAGCATTACAAGAGGAAACTCAAATGGGGAAGAAATTACTCAAAACTGGTAACAATATTCAGTGTTAAAAGGACTATGCGTTTTGCTTTTGTTGTTTAGAAATAAAGCAAATTGTGCATCACTTACTGAAAATGGTTCGAAGGACTGTAAAAACAGCTTCAATTTTCTCTATTCACATGAAAGTTGAACAGAACAATTTAAATGGTTTTAATAATTGGAAAAAACTTGAATTACAATTGAAAAAAAAAAAAGGAAAAACTAAAAATCGATGAAGAAAATGTACATGTGATCAAGGAAAAAAAAAAGAAGGAATATTGGCGGCAAGCAGAGCGTCCGACTACTTTAATGAGAGTTCTCGTGGGCAAAATGTGGCATTCCATGGCACAAATGAAAAATTATACACTTCAAGTAATGGAAACTTTTAAAAAAAATTGTTGGAGACCTAGTTTTGTTTGATCCAGTCATGAAGGAGCATTCTAAATAAAATAACTGATCATGAAACACAGATTACTTAAAATTTGAAAATCGGTTAATTCTGCATATTTTTTCCTAACAAATGCCATTAAAAAGAAAATTTGCGAAGCTGCCCATTCTGCTAAATTATTTTCAGTAATACTGGATTGTACTACAGATGTGAGTCATGTTGAAGAAATGACGATGATCATTCGTTTTGAGGACATGTAAAAGTCTGCAGATGAAGATAATGTTGAAGTACTCATAAAAAAAATTTTTAGGTTTCGTACCAGTGAAGGAGATGATTGGAGCATTTGACAAACTATTCTTCAAGAGCTTGAAGCAATGTCATTATCTATGGATAACTTAAGTGGCCAAGGCTATGATAATGGGAGTAATATGATAGACAAAGAATGGTGTGCAAAGGAGAATCATGGAAATCAATCCAAGGGCCTTTTTCGTTCCTTGCTGTGGGCATTCTCTGAATTTGGTTGTCAATGATGCTGCTAGATGCTGTTTGGAGGCAAGAAGTTTATTTGACCTGGTGCAACATCTGTATGTTTTTTTTCTCAGGCTCAATATGCCGTTGGGAGATTCTGACTCACCGTGTGAATTCGCTAACTGTGAAACCATTTAGTCAGACAAGATGGGAGAGTCGCATTGATGATTGTAGCTATGAATTTGTAAACATTGATGATGCTCTAATTGAAATTTCTGATGATACTACCTTTACTGGATCACCTGGCAACACGGCACGGTCAGATGCAGAAGTTCTTGCAAATGGCCTTTCCAAGTTCACATTTGTGACTTCACTCTTTTGTGGTATAATATCCTTTTCGATATTAACACCTACTAGTAAGCAGTGTCAGGAAGAAAAAAAAAACTTCAACATACATTCTGCTATTCAAAAACTGCAGCAAACTAAACATATTCTGAAGGAATTCAGTGATGTGATGAAGGGTTCAAAAAAACACTGATAGACAGTCTCTCCGCTCAGCAAGCTCGAGAGAATCCAACATAATTTGAACCAGAGCCAGGTCACATTCGGCAAAAGAAACAGCAGTTTTCGTATGAAGGACGAGACACACCCATTCATAACCCGAAACAAAAAGGTTCAAAGTAAATTTCTACGTCGCAGTCTGTGATACTGCTCTCGCTTGACAAAAGATTTCAGCAGATGCAGCAGCTAGTCAGTATTTGTCTTTCTATATGATATCCACAGCTTGCAAAAGTAAAGAGCAAAACACATAAAGAATTTTGTATGAACCTGGAATCGGCATCGTCTCATGAAAAGTCAAAAGACATTGATACTACAGATTTATGTCGTGAGCTTCAAGCTTTTTCAAGAACACACAAATTAGGATATTTCTGTTTGCATGTGTAGACTTATATTAACTGTGGAAGTATTAAATGTTATGTTTTAATCGCCCCGGTGTGCACCAACAGTGTGCTTCATGTTAGAAAAATAGCGGGTTCATACCAACTATATCTCGAATTTTGAAAATACATTTTTATTTTTTAAGCAGACTGAAATATCTATACAAATCTATTCTGAAAATGTTGTGGCTATTTTATCTGATCTCAGAAACACTGATTGGACAGACGGACAAACCGAATAATTATGCCTCTATTTAAATTAATACGGTTAAAAAAAAACATTAAAACGGAAAATAGAGGCAAAGTTTTTCCCAGTTTACCAAAAATCGCAGTCTAGATCTGCCCTTAGGGTTTGGGCGCTGGTTGCATGATTTGCCTAGGGCAGCCCCTGATTGCGCAGTAGGATTCCAGCTTCCATGCCGGCTTTTCTCAATCACGCTGGCAGCACAAACTTGAATAGCACCAGTCAGCAGTCACATTCAAATAGGAGGCATTAGTTGGTCAGTTCAAATTACTTCTATGTCAAAACACAAACATATAAATTGTGTTACTTTTACTGTTTACGCAACATATTACAATCAGAAACAACGGTCCACCTAATCGCGAGGAGAAGTCAGTAAAAAAAAAAACCTACAAAGCGTAAAATCTGTACTGATTTCGGCTTTGATCTGAACAGTTATGCTAAATGCAGACAGACTTTCCCATCATAAGCTAAATCCTAACTGCTGAAAGAGAATACAATACATGTGACTCCAGAGAGAAGCTTCTATACAGCAGGGAAAGTTCTCCAAAATATAAGTAGTATGTACAGGAGGGCCCCGGGTATACTGCGGGTTCCGTTCCAGGGGCCCGCCCTATAGTGAAAATCGCCGGAAAGCGGATCTGGCAATTTTCAGTTCTGCGTATACGCAAACCAGCATTTTCCGTCGTTCTGCGCATTGTCTGCACGCGCAAACTGAGGTCTGCGCATGTACGCCAGGCGCACCCGCCCGTTCTGCACATGCGCGACTTAGGATTCAACATGGCGGCCCCCTTCTCGGTGCCGCCGTATCGGCGGATCGCCGAAAAGCTGAGCACCAAGAAGCGGGGCCCTACTGTATGCATTCCCAAAGCTGCCCCGCCCCTCCCCCCCTCCCCAAACATTAGAACATCACAATTAAAACATGTAGCACTGGTATAATACATTTTATTATTTAGTCCAGAAGTGCGCAAACTGATAGGCTCAAGATTTTCTGGGGGGTGGAGGGGGGGCGACGAGGTGGTTAGGCCCCACGCTTCCCCGAAAGCATTTAAATGAAATGCCAGGGTACCGCACGAGGCCTCTGGAACTTCACTAACCTGTGTGTGCGGGCGACACGATGCCATGGCAACCCAGCGTCAAATAAAACCGCGGGGTCATGCTACGTGGCAGGAGCCGAGCCAGGGGGGCGCGAGTAGGGAGGGGGGCACAGGGGAATAGTTTGCACACCCCTGATTTAGTCCACTATCTGTCCCTGATGAAGGGACACATCAGACCAACATGTAGGCTTTTTCTTGAAATAAATATGTATATATTTTTTTGCATCTCTTTTTGGTGTGCCTGGCTACTAAAAAATAATAATAAATTATTTTGATCATCTTTTATCCTCCTGCTCGTTTAGCACTCTCATCTTACCCAGGGCAAACTGTTTCCATATCCTGAAAGTCATAACAGACTTTGCTTTATGTATTTTAAGGTCACCGCTGCCAGTCAAGTATAAACAGAAGTGCATATAGCTTCCTGTTACCATAATTCTACATCAAGAGGCGTGTGAGCACAGCCAATGATTACAGAAAATGTGCTTGCAGTCTCCAGCCACTGTGGGTTATATGTACCAAGTGGTGCTATGCTGTAATCAACCTTCTGAACCCAGAATACACGTGTAACACTGCAGACTAAATGCAGCCCCAAGACAGTGTTGTTATGCACCATCTAATACATGTAGCCCTTTTTGTGAATCCCTGCATTAAAGGAACTACTGGTGTTGTGTATACCTGTGGCTTCAGGAGCTCTGAGCCTCCGCTGTTGGGGAGCCTGGGGTCATACCCTTATTTATCATGGTGCAGCGCCTCCACTTACCCAGGATCCCCATATTAGAGGATCTACCCTGAGCAAGAAACATAACAATGGTATTGTGCAACAGGCAACCTTTTACTATTGAGATTAAATAACGGAATCTTGCAGAGTATACATAACATGTGTAAGACCCTTATACTCTACAAAACACAACGTAACACACTGTGGCTCGGCCACACCTTGCTAGGGATAATGTTCTGTACACAGGTGGCTCTGCCACTCTCCCAAGGAGTATGTCCTGTAACTAGTATCTGTATAGAATAGTATGATGGCACACTGGTGCCCCCAATTAGTTAGTGGGAGGCGGGATCAGCGCCTGGTGACCGGTGTAGGTGCACTTGTTGACTAACGATACCTTCCGGTCACTACGGTGACCACACCACTTCACAAAGGGGTCCCTAGTGTTGCTCCAGCCTTGCGCCGACACTCCGTTATGCTGTGCGGTCTGTTCTCCAGACCAAGATGGCGTCCGCAACTCCGCAGCTGAACCCGCACTAAAGGGGTAGGTCCCTAACTACTACGGCCGTCCCTACAAAAGCGGCACCCTACGATGACAGGGGTAATGCTCCTCGGGGCTGGGGAATGTCTCTCACCTAAGCGGAAGGGTCACTGACCCTCCGCTCACGCACACGAGGTTCCGCCACCTTCCTCCTTCACCTCTCACTCGTGTCTCCCACCGCCCACACGCATCCTGTCTCTCCATCCAGAGTCTCGCACCCTATTGGTCCTCAGCCTCAGCTGACTCTCCCACAGTTCAGAGTTCAGAGTGCAATCCCCCAAGTCCCTCCAGATTGGTTGCCTTTCGCGCGCTTCCCTCGCGCATGCGCAGCCTGACTAATCACACAGTGACCTTACTGGCAAAAGAACAGTATGGCGCTTCCTTTATTAGTGACAGCGCGGAACCCTCATATATATGTATACACATCCTTACATACAGTAAACCCTTTTTGTACTGTACCTAGCCACAATACACATTTTTTTTTCAAACACCCAATCATGCATTACATTTTGACTTCTGAGTTTTCATAAGCTCTGTACACTACAATTTCAATGAGGAACTCTCATATTGTTCCAAGAAAGATTCCACAACTCATAACAACATGTATAATTGACAGATAATACATTTCCGTGACTTACAATCCATAAAAACACAAGTTGGTTATTCCATCAACAAAATGTGTGTAAGAAGAAATGAAGGGTACTAAGAGTTCTCTAGCATAGAATATAAGCAGTGGCAGTTACCTTTTTGCCGCCTGTATTGCCTCCCCCAAACATTGCAGCTCTAGATTATAGCCTTATCAGTCTTATGGGAAATATTCCCCCGAATATAAGCGATAATGGTGAGAGCTGGTATTTTCTCTTGTTCATTGTAGGTGCAGACTCAAGTTTATGGCATAAAAAGTTATATTAAAAAAAATGAACTTAGACCAGCACTCAAACCAGATACACACATCTAGAAAGGGGGAGTGCAAGTGCTATTTTTGGTATTTTATCGAAATTTGTTTTGCAACTGTTAAAGCAGTGAAAGCTAAGTGAAAAAACATACAGCTTGTCCTGTATGTGGCCAGGTCTCCCCACCGGGCATCACCTTGGACCCCCCCCCCCAGGCTTCAGCTTACCTCCTCTGCAGCGGGGGCATGCGGGTGCCTCCGGAGTTGGCGGAGGACCCGCCGGGCAGGCTGTGGAGAGGGTGGTTAGGCGTGCGGCTGCTGGGGAGGTGAGCACATCACCGGAGGTTCTCGGTAAAGGGCGCCGCCATCTTGCGTGCAGTTGCACATGCGCTGGACAAGCAGCAGTGCGGCGGCCATTACAAGGGATCGCGCATGCAGGTCCCTGGTAGCAGCGCCCAATAGGAGGTCAGATCCGCAGGGGACTTCAGCCCCCAGAATGCCCATGGTGGTATACCACATATTGCGCAACAGCCAATAGGGCTGAAGCTTCCCCTGCAGAGGGATATTGATACTTTTCGTGCGCTGCAGTGACACCAGTCGGAACTGGGATATCAGAAGGGTAGGGTGTGCAGGGTGTCAGTGGCCCCTGCACTAGGCCACAGACCCCCTTAGGCTCCAGCTAGGCCCTGAATCACCTCAGCTTGTGGTTGTTGCAGGGACAAGCTCAGTAGTTAGGGACACTGCCCCTGTAGTACCAGTGTGAGGGACACCGCTGCATCCTAGCCCCCGGTGGTCTGGAACCAGGCTATCAACTACCTATGAGAAACCATCTTCATGGTGGGACACTCCAACCGGATACCACCCCACGTAGAGGTGGAGGCTTTGCTGCCATCGTCGCTGGGTCAGCGGATCCTTTTCTTCTATCTTACGGCCATACCCGGGTGTAGGAGCACCTGGGCAGGTACTACGTGTACCAACTCTAACACCATCAGTCCTTGTGGGCAGCGCTGTCACACACATTTGGGTGGGCTAATTCCTGTGGACAACGGGGAGGTTAGGTGCCCAGGAGCACCTCAATATTGTGGGGACATATCCATCAGGTGTGGACATTGGTTGGAGGACACTGTGGGGTTACGGCCCTGCGAGGCCTAGTTGGTGGGGACGTGGTAGTATTGTTCATTATATACACTGGCGACACACTTTATTCGAGCTTGGCTAGTCCCACGAATTCGGGTATACCCGGGTGTATTGAGGTTTGTGACTGTTTTCTGCCCGAGTGCATTGAGTTATTTTCCAAGCAGGGATTGAAGCATTTTATTCCCGCTGGCTGCAATACTGCACAGTATATATATATATACTGCATTACAATTCATGAATTTATGCCATCTGGTAGACACGCGAAGCATTGCAGCCTATTAAATCCTAATCATTATCATTTAACAGATCAGCCACCCATCAGCCAGGCATGAACCCAGGCTGGGAAGGCAAATGCAACGGGGCTTGTCAGAGGTGAGGAGTGGCGCATTCCAGGTATCTGCCAGGTACATACTGGGTATTTGCTCGAATAAAGTGTGTCGGTGCAGTATGCTCACAGTAAACTGTTATTCTTATCAGTGTGTGTTACTGTATTGGGTCCTGTCACGGGGTTATCCCACATAGTAGGATCCCGTGCAGGTGGAGGCGCTGTCACCAAACGCATCAGACAAACCCCAAGCTCCCAGCAGCGGAGGCTCGGGCCTCCTGTGAGCCACAGGTAACACAGCACATACACGGTAGCCGCCATATCTCCCAGGGGGTGGGGGAAAGTGCTACATGTATAATGATTTAGGAGTATGTATGCTTTTCCACTTGAGCTCTGTCAAAGAAAGACTAAATTAGTTCAAATCCCCACAACTAATATGAAGGATTTATTGTGTGGCGCCCAGAACCATGGCCAACATTAACAAACTGTAATCCGCCACGACACAGGATTCTCTGGGTTGAGAATATAAGTAGAAACAGCATCTGTAGTGGTGTCTCTCAATGATTGTTATTTGATCTCCACAAAAGTAGATGCTGCTATAGACTGTTGAGAGTTCACAAACATGCAATAACTAAAGTTATTTCCTCATTACTAAAACTTCCTAACCAAATATTGCAGAAGTTACACCCAAAGTCGTTCTACATTACCAGCACAATATACACACACAAAAACACAGCTCATTAGAATATCAGGGGTTATGAGTTCATGGCATCGTGCGGAATAACTTTTTTTTTTTAATTGAGACGTCTAAGGGAAATAAAGTAAAAATATATCTAGCACTGTAGATCAGTAAATAGAGTGCAATGTGCTTGGGTCCATTTTAAAGTTAGAGCCATTATAGAGACATTTACTTACTTGAAATAATCCAGCATACAGTAGGTTAAATAGGCACAGTGAAGTTAAGGTTATGTGCCCCCTACATCTGGCACCCATCCAAGGAGGTGAGGTGGGGGAAAGGGAAAGGTCTCAGAACAAGGCTTTTTCAGTCTGCAAGTGACTTGTGTAACCATAAAAAAAAAAGTCAGAAGTAGTTTCTCCAGACAGACTGATTGATACACTGTAAATTGAAACCTGAGTCACAATCTTACACTTAGTTTCATTAATGACATTTCTACTTTATTTCAAATCAGCAGAAGAGAAATACAACCAGACATTCTGTTTTCTATAAAACTTGAGTAAATTGCACACATACATCCCACCCCCAGTTAGTACAGCAAGTCAACCATATGCGATATTCATTTAACACTCACTACAGGGTAAAATGCCACGTCTGGGTTTTGACTTTTTTTTCCCCTGAATAATTTTTAGTTGTTTCTTGCAGTTGAGAGAAATCAAATAAATCCTAAAAGGGAAAAAAAAATGTGTGCAGCCAGCGTAACATCACATCCAATTATACTTCTATAAAAATGAGGGGGAAGAAACACCTAATTACCTGCCATTTGATACATAGTTGTGAAATCTATTAGTAGCTAGCGGCATTTGTAATTTAACAGGGGACACAGCAGTGACCCACTAACCAACAAAACAGCAATCACAAGAACAGGTTGTGCACTGCACTGCATAGCTGCTCTTTTTGGATGCCCTCCTATTACTTACTTGACATTGCCCTGCATGCTTTACAAGGGACCAATAACTATACAAGGGACCAATAACCATTATATCATGTATTAGTAATAAATAAAATGTTGTTGAAGGAGAGACCAATTTGTGCATGCAGAAACAATTGTACTGTAGTTAGCATACCATTACGGACAGCAACATTCCTTTGCCTGTCACAAACATCGCTCAAAGCAACAAGCAATTGAACTGGGACACCACTATATAATATTACACCTGATGGAGCTCCAATGTGTCTATAAACTTGCCATATGTTGTCAGATGCAGCCACAAGTGCATTTCTTAACACGGATACCACTGTGGAGTCAACCGCTAACTTCACTTTCCTTCCATAAGTCTCCACAAATGTAATTAGCATGATTACAGTGAAGGACTTTTATCAGTAGCGTGCTTATGGGAGGCTGCCCAGCCTGGCAAAAAAAAAGAGAAAACTAGACCTGCTGTAGATTTAAAAAAAAAAAAATAACAATACCGACCCAACCTCTTACTCAAGGGCCTGCAAAGACCAAGGCAGAAGGGTTTTTTTTTATGTACCATTTGTGTCTCTTCTGAATCTGTGAGCAGACTACTGTATGATGCCAAATGCATGTCATTCTGGGCTATGGACAGTGGTAAATAAAGCCAGATGTGTAGAGGGGCTGCTCATGTACTTGCAATGGCAAACAGATTTCGGCGATGTAATCATTTTCATTTGGTTTCTGTTCATAAAATGGTATCACCTGACAGATCTCTCCAATTAAAAGTCTTGTAGCAAGGAATAGTTTGCCACCTTTATTCTATTGGGAGTTAACTTTTTTCCTAGGCATGCAAAACAAATGTATTGGTATAACCGAAATAAAAGCCATGAGTTACTAGAGCATATTCGTGGGGATTTAGTATAAATCCTCATGCTTTACACATACACCCTGGTTCAATTTAAAGTGAAGTCCTAACACCTGGGATGCAATGGTGCATCACATAATATGGTCAGCAATCAATTTATAAACAGACATATTGTGACTATAAGAAGAGGCGGAGACACTGCTTTTTTACAATATCTGAACATAAAAAAAAAAGTGTTTGTACTACTTCGCTTCCACCAGAAATCAACTGCACTAGGATGGTAAATACAAAGCTATGTGTCACTAAGAAAGTGTCCTGTGATCCTTTTGGGGACCTTACATACTATGATGGGGTTTATTGAATCTATCAAAGGGATTAACCAATTAGGTTAAACTCATGCCAGGTGCTGAAGGACAGCAGTCAATTCAGTTAACCCTTGCCTCCCAAGAAAAGTTGTGCAACTCAGTTACTTCGCATCCGGACAGGGGCCATAAGTAGAAAAGGAAAGACAGAGCGCAGCATGCAAGGATTTCCAGCAACACGTAAACTGGAAGGAAAGGGGGGAAAGGGCCATTCTCCCAGGGCCATGAGGTACTTACTTGGTCAGTCCCGCCTGGGGGTGGCAGGAATGGGCAGCAGGCAGAGGTGAGCTGGTGCAGGGCAAGTCCGAAGAAAGCTGACTTTTAAAATAAAAGCAAACCAGGCGCCCGATGTGCAGATAGAAGATAATAAGCGCCCCGATAAGGAGAGGGGCGGAGAGCTGTGCGGGAGTCAGACACTGTGTGTGTGACCTTACTGCTCCGGGGGAGGAGGAGGAGGAGGAGCTGAGAGAGGGCAGGGCGGGACCGAGGAGAGAACCTCTGCACATCTGCAGGAGGGACCATCATACCTGAGCCTGCAGCAGCATGTCCCTGCACCAGTTACACAGACCTATGCACACACAGCAGCTGTGTAACACAGACCTATGCACACACACAGCAACTGTGTAACACAGACCAATGCACACACATAGCAACTGTGTAACACAGACCAATGTGCACACACAGCAGCTGTGTAACACAGACCAATGTACACACAGCAGCTGTGTAACACAGACCAATGCACACACACAGCAGCTGTGTAACACATACCAATGCACACACACAGCAGCTGTGTAACACAGACCTATGCACACACAGCAGCTGTGTAACACAGACCAATGCACACACACAGCAGCTGTGTAACACAGACCAATGCACACACACAGCAGCTGTGTAACACAGACCTATGCACACACTGCAGCTGTGTAACACAGACCAATGCACACACACAGCAGCTGTGTAACACATACCAATGCACACACATAGCAACTGTGTAACACAGACCAATGTGCACACACACAGCAACTGTGTAACACAGACCAATGTGCACACACAGCAGCTGTGTAACACAGACCAATGTGCACACACAGCAGCTGTGTAACACAGACCAATGTGCACACAGCAGCTGTGTAACACAGACCTATGCACACACACTGCAGCTGTGTAACACAGACCAATGCACACACACAGCAGCTGTGTAACACAGACCAATGTACACACAGCAGCTGTGTAACACAGACCAATGCACACACACAGCAGCTGTGTAACACATACCAATGCACACACACAGCAGCTGTGTAACACAGACCTATGCACACACAGCAGCTGTGTAACACAGACCAATGCACACACACAGCAGCTGTGTAACACAGACCAATGCACACACACAGCAGCTGTGTAACACAGACCTATGCACACACAGCAGCTGTGTAACACAGACCAATGCACACACACAGCAGCTGTGTAACACATACCAATGCACACACATAGCAACTGTGTAACACAGACCAATGTGCACACACACAGCAACTGTGTAACACAGACCAATGTGCACACACAGCAGCTGTGTAACACAGACCAATGTGCACACACAGCAGCTGTGTAACACAGACCAATGTGCACACAGCAGCTGTGTAACACAGACCTATGCACACACACTGCAGCTGTGTAACACAGACCAATGCACACACACAGCAGCTGTGTAACACAGACCAATGTACACACAGCAGCTGTGTAACACAGACCAATGCACACACACAGCAGCTGTGTAACACATACCAATGCACACACACAGCAGCTGTGTAACACAGACCTATGCACACACAGCAGCTGTGTAACACAGACCAATGCACACACACAGCAGCTGTGTAACACAGACCAATGCACACACACAGCAGCTGTGTAACACAGACCTATGCACACACAGCAGCTGTGTAACACAGACCAATGCACACACACAGCAGCTGTGTAACACATACCAATGCACACACACAGCAGCTGTGTAACACAGACCAATGCACACACACTGCAGCTGTGTAACACAGACCAATGTGCACACACAGCAGCTGTGTAACACAGACCAATGCACACACACAGGAGCTGTGTAACACAGACCTATGCACACACACAGCAGCTGTGTAACACAGACCAATGCACACACACAGCAGCTGTGTAACACAGACCAATGCACACACACTGCAGCTGTGTAACACAGACCAATGCGCACACACAGCAGCTGTGTAACACAGACCAATGCACACACACAGGAGCTGTGTAACACAGACCTATGCACACACACAGCAGCTGTGTAACACAGACCTATGCACACACAGCAGCTGTGTAACACAGACCAATGCACACACAGCAGCTGTGTAACACAGACCTATGCACACACACAGCAGCTGTGTAACACAGACCGATGCACACACAGCAGCTGTGTAACACAGACCAATGCACACACACACAGCAGCTGTGTAACACATACCAATGCACACACACAGCAGCTGTGTAACACAGACCAATGCACACACACTGCAGCTGTGTAACACAGACCAATGCACACACACAGCAGCTGTGTAACACAGACCTATGCACACACACAGCAGCTGTGTAACACAGACCAATGCACACACACAGCAGCTGTGTAACACAGACCAATGCACACACACAGCAGCTGTGTAACACAGACCTATGCACACACAGCAGCTGTGTAACACAGACCAATGCACACACACAGCAGCTGTGTAACACATACCAATGCACACACACAGCAGCTGTGTAACACAGACCAATGCACACACACAGCAGCTGTGTAACACAGACCAATGTGCACACACAGCAGCTGTGTAACACAGACCAATGCACACACACAGGAGCTGTGTAACACAGACCTATGCACACACACAGCAGCTGTGTAACACAGACCAATGCACACACACAGCAGCTGTGTAACACAGACCAATGAACACACACTGCAGCTGTGTAACACAAACCAATGTGCACACACAGCAGCTGTGTAACACAGACCAATGCACACACACAGGAGCTGTGTAACACAGACATATGCACACACACAGCAGCTGTGTAACACAGACCAATGCACACACAGCAGCTGTGTAACACAGACCAATGCACACACAGCAGCTGTGTAACACAGACCTATGCACACACACAGCAGCTGTGTAACACAGAACAATGTACACACACAGCAGCCGTGTAACACAGACCAATGCACACACACAGCAGCTGTGTAACACAGACATATGCACACACAGCAGCTGTGTAACACAGACCAATGTACACACACAGCAGCCGTGTAACACAGACCAATGTGCACACACAGCAGCTGTGTAACACAGACCTATGCACACACACAGCAGCTGTGTAACACAGACCAATGCACACACACTGCAGCTGTGTAACACAGACCAATGCACACACACAGCAGCTGTGTAACACAGACCAATGTACACACACAGCAGCTGTGTAACACAGACCAATGCACACACACAGCAGCTGTGTAACACATACCAATGCACACACACAGCAGCTGTGTAACACAGACCTATGTACACACAGCAGCTGTGTAACACAGACCAATGCACACACACACAGCAGCTGTGTAACACAGACCAATGCACACACACAGCAGCTGTGTAACACAGACCTATGCACACACAGCAGCTGTGTAACACAGACCAATGCACACACACAGCAGCCGTGTAACACATACCAATGCACACACACAGCAGCTGTGTAACACAGACCAATGCACACACACAGCAGCTGTGTAACACAGACCTATGCACACACAGCAGCTGTGTAACACAGACCAATGCACACACACAGCAGCTGTGTAACACATACCAATGCACACACACAGCAGCTGTGTAACACAGACCAATGCACACACACAGCAGCTGTGTAACACAGACCAATATGCACACACAGCAGCTGTGTAACACAAACCAATGCACACACACAGGAGCTGTGTAACACAGACCTATGCACACACACAGCAGCTGTGTAACACAGACCAATGCACACACACAGCAGCTGTGTAACACAGACCAATGAACACACACTGCAGCTGTGTAACACAAACCAATGTGCACACACAGCAGCTGTGTAACACAGACCAATGCACACACACAGGAGCTGTGTAACACAGACATATGCACACACACAGCAGCTGTGTAACACAGACCAATGCACACACAGCAGCTGTGTAACACAGACCAATGCACACACAGCAGCTGTGTAACACAGACCTATGCACACACACAGCAGCTGTGTAACACAGACCTATGCACACACACAGCAGCTGTGTAACACAGACCAATGTACACACACAGCAGCCGTGTAACACAGACCAATGCACACACACAGCAGCTGTGTAACACAGACATATGCACACACAGCAGCTGTGTAACACAGACCAATGCACACACACAGCAGCTGTGTAACACAGACCTATGCACACTCAGCAGCTGTGTAACACAGACCTATGCACACACACAGCAGCCGTGTAACACAGACCAATGTACACACACAGCAGCCGTGTAACACAGACCAATGCACACACACAGCAGCCGTGTAACACAGACCTATGCACACACTGTGTAACACAGACCAATGCACACACAGCAGCTGTGTAACACAGACCTATGCACACACAGCAGCAGTGTAACACAGACCAATGCACACACAGCAGCATGTCCCTGCACCAGTTACACAGACCTATGCACACACAGCAGCTGTGTAACACAGACCAATGCACACACAGCAGCCGTGTAACACAGACCAATGCACACACACAGCAGCTGTGTAACACAGACCTATGCACACACAGCAGCTGTGTAACACATACCAATGCACACACACAGCAGCTGTGTAACACAGACCAATGTGCACACACAGCAGCTGTGTAACACAGACCAATGCGCACACACAGGAGCTGTGTAACACAGACCTATGCACACACACAGCAGCTGTGTAACACAGACCAATGCACACACACAGCAGCTGTGTAACACAGAACAATGCACACACACTGCAGCTGTGTAACATAGACCAATGTGCATACACAGCAGCTGTGTAACACAGACCAATGCACACACACAGGAGCTGTGTAACACAGACCTATGCACACACACAGCAGCTGTGTAACACAGACCAATGCACATACACAGCAGCTGTGTAACACAGACCAATGCACATACAGCAGCTGTGTAACACAGACAAATGCACACACACAGCAGCTGTGTAACACAGACCAATGTGCACACTGCAGCTGTGTAACACAGACCAATGCGCACACAGCAGCTGTGTAACACAGACCTATGCACACACAGCAGCCGTGTAACACAGACCTATGCACACACAGCAGACGTGTAACACAGACCTATGCACACACAGCAGCCGTGTAACACAGACCTATGCACACACAGCAGCCGTGTAACACAGACCTATGCACACACAGCAGCTGTGTAACACAGACCAATGCACACACAGCAGCTGTGTAACACAGACCTATGCACACACAGCAGCTGTGTAACACAGACCAATGTGCACACACAGCAGCTGTGTAACACAGACCAATGCACACACACAGCAGCTGTGTAACACAGACCAATGTGCACACTGCAGCTGTGTAACACAGACCAATGCGCATACTGCAGCTGTGTAACACAGACCAATGCACACACAGCAGCTGTGTAACACAGACAAATGCACACACACATCAGCTGTGTAACACAGACCAATGCGCACACTGCAGCTGTGTAACACAGACCAATGCACACACACAGCAGCTGTGTAACACAGACCAATGCACACACACAGCAGCTGTGTAACACATACCAATGTGCACACAGCAGCTGTGTAACACAGACCAATGCGCACACTGCAGCTGTGTAACACAGACCAATGCGCACACTGCAGCTGTGTAACACAGACCAATGCACACACACAGCAGCTGTGTAACACAGACCAATGCACATACAGCAGCTGTGTAACACAGACAAATGCACACACAGCAGCTGTGTAACACAGACCAATGTGCACACTGCAGCTGTGTAACACAGACCTATGCGCACACAGCAGCTGTGTAACACAGACCTATGCACACACAGCAGCCGTGTAACACAGACCTATGCACACACAGCAGCCGTGTAACACAGACCTATGCACACACAGCAGCCGTGTAACACAGACCACTGCACACACAGCAGCTGTGTAACACAGACCAATGCACACACAGCAGCTGTGTAACACAGACCTATGCACACACAGCAGCTGTGTAACACAGACCTATGCACACACAGCAGCAGTGTAACACAGACCAATGCACACACAGCAGCATGTCCCTGCACCAGTTACACAGACCTATGCACACACAGCAGCTGTGTAACACAGACCAATGCACACACAGCAGCTGTGTAACACAGACCAATGCACACACACAGCAGCTGTGTAACACATACCAATGCACACACACAGCAGCTGTGTAACACAGACCAATGCACACACACTGCAGCTGTGTAACACAGACCAATGTGCACACACAGCAGCTGTGTAACACAGACCTATGCACACACACAGGAGCTGTGTAACACAGACCTATGCACACACACAGCAGCTGTGTAACACAGACCAATGCACATACACAGCAGCTGTGTAACACAGACCAATGCACATACAGCAGCTGTGTAACACAGACAAATGCACACACACAGCAGCTGTGTAACACAGACCAATGTGCACACTGCAGCTGTGTAACACAGACCAATGCGCACACAGCAGCTGTGTAACACAGACCTATGCACACACAGCAGCCGTGTAACACAGACCTATGCACACACAGCAGCTGTGTAACACAGACCTATGCACACACAGCAGCCGTGTAACACAGACCTATGCACACACAGCAGCCGTGTAACACAGACCTATGCACACACAGCAGCTGTGTAACACAGACCAATGCACACACAGCAGCTGTGTAACACAGACCTATGCACACACAGCAGCTGTGTAACACAGACCAATGTGCACACACAGCAGCTGTGTAACACAGACCAATGCACACACACAGCAGCTGTGTAACACAGACCAATGTGCACACTGCAGCTGTGTAACACAGACCAATGCGCATACTGCAGCTGTGTAACACAGACCAATGCACACACAGCAGCTGTGTAACACAGACAAATGCACACACACATCAGCTGTGTAACACAGACCAATGCGCACACTGCAGCTGTGTAACACAGACCAATGCACACACACAGCAGCTGTGTAACACAGACCAATGCACACACACAGCAGCTGTGTAACACATACCAATGTGCACACAGCAGCTGTGTAACACAGACCAATGCGCACACTGCAGCTGTGTAACACAGACCAATACGCACACTGCAGCTGTGTAACACAGACCAATGCACACACACAGCAGCTGTGTAACACAGACCAATGCACATACAGCAGCTGTGTAACACAGACAAATGCACACACAGCAGCTGTGTAACACAGACCAATGTGCACACTGCAGCTGTGTAACACAGACCTATGCGCACACAGCAGCTGTGTAACACAGACCTATGCACACAGAGCAGCCGTGTAACACAGACCTATGCACACACAGCAGCCGTGTAACACAGACCTATGCACACACAGCAGCCGTGTAACACAGACCACTGCACACACAGCAGCTGTGTAACACAGACCAATGCACACACAGCAGCTGTGTAACACAGACCTATGCACACACAGCAGCTGTGTAACACAGACCTATGCACACACAGCAGCAGTGTAACACAGACCAATGCACACACAGCAGCATGTCCCTGCACCAGTTACACAGACCTATGCACACACAGCAGCTGTGTAACACAGACCAATGCACACACAGCAGCTGTGTAACACAGACCAATGCACACACACAGCAGCTGTGTAACACATACCAATGCACACACACAGCAGCTGTGTAACACAGACCAATGCACACACACTGCAGCTGTGTAACACAGACCAATGTGCACACACAGCAGCTGTGTAACACAGACCTATGCACACACACAGGAGCTGTGTAACACAGACCTATGCACACACACAGCAGCTGTGTAACACAGACCAATGCACACACACAGCAGCTGTGTTACACAGAACAATGCACACACACTGCAGCTGTGTAACACAGACCAATGCACACACACAGGAGCTGTGTAACACAGACCAATGCACACACAGCAGCTGTGTAACACAGACCAATGCACACACAGCAGCTGTGTAACACAGACCTATGCACACACACAGCAGCTGTGTAACACAGACCAATGCACACACACTGCAGCTGTGTAACACAGACCAATGTGCACACACAGCAGCTGTGTAACACAGACCTATGCGCACACACAGGAGCTGTGTAACACAGACCTATGCACACACACAGCAGCTGTGTAACACAGACCAATGCACACACACAGCAGCTGTGTAACACAGAACAATGCACACACACTGCAGCTGTGTAACACAGATCAATGCACACACACAGGAGCTGTGTAACACAGACCAATGCACACACAGCAGCTGTGTAACACAGACCAATGCACACACAGCAGCTGTGTAACACAGACCTATGCACACACACAGCAGCTGTGTAACACAGACCAATGCACACACAGACGCTGTGTAACACAGACCACTGCACACACAGCAGCTGTGTAACACAGACCAATGCACACACAGCAGCTGTGTAACACAGACCTATGCACACACAGCAGCTGTGTAACACAGACCTATGCACACACAGCAGCAGTGTAACACAGACCAATGCACACACAGCAGCATGTCCCTGCACCAGTTACACAGACCTATGCACACACAGCAGCGGTGTAACACAGACCAATGCACACACAGCAGCCGTGTAACACAGACCAATGCACACACACAGCAGCTGTGTAACACAGACCAATGCACACACACACTGCAGCTGTGTAACACAGACCAATGTGCACACACAGCAGCTGTGTAACACAGACCAATGCACACACACAGCAGCTGTGTAACACAGACCTATGCACACACACAGCAGCTGTGTAACACAGACCAATGCACACACAGCAGCTGTGTAACACAGACCAATGCACACACAGCAGCTGTGTAACACAGACCTATGCACACACACAGCAGCTGTGTAACACAGGCCTATGCACACACACAGCAGCCGTGTAACACAGACCAATGTACACACACAGCAGCTGTGTAACACAGACCAATGCACACACACAGGAGCTGTGTAACACAGACCTATGCACACACACAGCAGCTGTGTAACACAGACCAATGCACACACACAGCAGCTGTGTAACACAGACCAATGCACACACACTGCAGCTGTGTAACACAGACCAATGTGCACACACAGCAGCTGTGTAACACAGACCAATGCACACACACAGGAGCTGTGTAACACAGACCTATGCACACACACAGCAGCTGTGTAACACAGACCAATGCACACACAGCAGCTGTGTAACACAGACCAATGCACACACAGCAGCTGTGTAACACAGACCTATGCACACACACAGCAGCTGTGTAACACAGACCTATGCACACACACAGCAGCTGTGTAACACAGACCAATGTACACACACAGCAGCCGTGTAACACAGACCAATGCACACACACAGCAGCTGTGTAACACAGACATATGCACACACAGCAGCTGTGTAACACAGACCAATGTACACACACAGCAGCTGTGTAACACAGACCAATGCACACACACAGCAGCTGTGTAACACAGACCTATGCACACACAGCAGCTGTGTAACACAGACCTATGCACACACACAGCAGCCGTGTAACACAGACCAATGTACACACACAGCAGCCGTGTAACACAGACCAATGCACACACACAGCAGCCGTGTAACACAGACCTATGCACACACAGCAGCCATGTAACACAGACCAATGTACACACACAGCAGCCGTGTAACACAGACCAATGCACACACACAGCAGCCGTGTAACACAGACCTATGCGCACACAGCAGCTGTGTAACACAGACTTATGCACACACACAGCAGCTGTGTAACACATACCAATGCACACACAGCAGCTGTGTAACACAGACCAATGCACACACAGCAGCTGTGTAACACAGACCAATGCACACACAGCAGCTGTGTAACACAGACCAATGCACACACAGCAGCTGTGTGACACAGACCAATGCACACACAGCAGCTGTGTGACACAGACCAATGCACACACAGCAGCTGTGTAACACAGACCAATGCACACACACAGCAGCTGTGTAACACAGACCAATGCACACACAGCAGCTGTGTAACACAGACCAATGCACACACAGCAGCTGTGTAACACAGACCAATGCACACACAGCAGCTGTGTAACATAGACCAATGTGCACACACAGCAGCTGTGTAACACAGACCAATGCACACACACAGCAGCTGTGTAACACAGACCAATGTGCACACTGCAGCTGTGTAACACAGACCAATGCGCATACTGCAGCTGTGTAACACAGACCAATGCACACACACTGCAGCTGTGTAACACAGACCAATGCACACACAGCAGCTGTGTAACACAGACAAATGCACACACACATCAGCTGTGTAACACAGACCAATGCGCACACTGCAGCTGTGTAACACAGACCAATGCACACACACAGCAGCTGTGTAACACAGACCAATGCACACACAGCAGCTGTGTAACACAGACCAATGCACACACAGCAGCTGTGTAACACAGACAAATGCACACACACATCAGCTGTGTAACACATACCAATGTGCACACAGCAGCTGTGTAACACAGACCAATGCGCACACTGCAGCTGTGTAACACAGACCAATGCGCACACTGCAGCTGTGTAACACAGACCAATGCACACACACAGCAGCTGTGTAACACAGACCAATGCACACACACAGCAGCTGTGTAACACAGACCAATGCACATACAGCAGCTGTGTAACACAGACAAATGCACACACACAGCAGCTGTGTAACACAGACCAATGTGCACACTGCAGCTGTGTAACACAGACCAATGTGCACACAGCAGCCGTGTAACACAGACCTATTCACACACAGCAGCCGTGTAACACAGACCTATGCACACACAGCAGCCGTGTAACACAGACCTATGCATACACAGCAGCCGTGTAACACAGACCACTGCACACACAGCAGCCGTGTAACACAGACCAATGCACACACAGCAGCCGTGTAACACAGACCTATGCATACACAGCAGCCGTGTAACACAGACCACTGCACACACAGCAGCCGTGTAACACAGACCACTGCACACACAGCAGCTGTGTAACACAGACCACTGCACACACAGCAGCTGTGTAACACAGACCAATGCACACACAGCAGCTGTGTAACACAGACCAATGCACACACACAGCAGCTGTGTAACACAGACCTATGCACACACACAGCAGCTGTGTAACACAGACCAATGCACACACAGCAGCTGTGTAACACAGACCAATGCACACACAGCAGCTGTGTAACACAGACCTATGCACACACACAGCAGCTGTGTAACACAGACCTATGCACACACAGCAGCTGTGTAACACAGACCAATGTGCACACACGGCAGCTGTGTAACACAGACCTATGCACACACAGCAGCTGTGTAACACAGACCAATGCACACACACTGCAGCTGTGTAACACAAACCAATGCGCACACACAGCAGCTGTGTAACACATACCAATGCACACACACAGCAGCTGTGTAACACAGACCAATGCACACACACTGCAGCTGTGTAACACAGACCAATGTGCACACACAGCAGCTGTGTAACACAGACCAATGTGTACACACAGCAGCTGTGTAACACAGAACAATGCACACACACTGCAGCTGTGTAACACAGACCAATGCGCACACACAGCAGCTGTGTAACACAGACCAATGCACACACACAGCAGCTGTGTAACACAGACCAATGCACACACAGCAGCTGTGTAACACAGACCTATGCACACACAGCAGCTGTGTAACACAGACCAATGCACACACAGCAGCCGTGTAACACAGACCACTGCACACACAGCAGCTGTGTAACACAGACCAATGCACACACAGCAGCTGTGTAACACAGACCTATGCACACACAGCAGCTGTGTAACACAGACCAATGCACACAAAGCAGCTGTGTAACACAGACCACTGCACACACAGCAGCTGTGTAACACAGACCAATGCACACACAGCAGCTGTGTAACACAGACCTATGCACACACAGCAGCAGTGTAACACAGACCAATGCACACACAGCAGCTGTGTAACACAGACCTATGCACACACACAGCAGCCGTGTAACACAGACCTATGCACACACACAGCAGCCGTGTAACACAGACCAATGTACACACACAGCAGCCGTGTAACACAGACCAATGCACACACACAGCAGCTGTGTAACACAGACATATGCACACACAGCAGCTGTGTAACACAGACCAATGTACACACACAGCAGCTGTGTAACACAGACCAATGCACACACACAGCAGCTGTGTAACACAGACCTATGCACACACAGCAGCTGTGTAACACAGACCTATGCACACACACAGCAGCCGTGTAACACAGACCAATGTACACACACAGCAGCCGTGTAACACAGACCAATGCACACACACAGCAGCCGTGTAACACAGACCTATGCACACACAGCAGCCATGTAACACAGACCAATGTACACACACAGCAGCCGTGTAACACAGACCAATGCACACACACAGCAGCTGTGTAACACAGACCTATGCACACACACAGCAGCTGTGTAACACAGACCAATGCACACACAGCAGCTGTGTAACACAGACCAATGCAAACACAGCAGCTGTGTAACACAGACCAATGCACACACAGCAGCTGTGTAACACAGACCAATGCACACACAGCAGCTGTGTAACACAGACCAATGCACACACAGCAGCTGTGTGACACAGACCAATGCACACACAGCAGCTGTGTAACACAGACCAATGTACACACACAGCAGCTGTGTAACACAGACCAATGCACACACAGCAGCTGTGTAACACAGACCAATGCGCACACACAGCAACTGTGTAACACAGACCAATGCACACACAGCAGCTGTGTAACATAGACCAATGTGCACACACAGCAGCTGTGTAACACAGACCAATGCGCATACTACAGCTGTGTAACACAGACCAATGCACACACAGCAGCTGTGTAACACAGACCAATGCACACACAGCAGCTGTGTAACACAGACAAATGCACACACACATCAGCTGTGTAACACAGACCAATGCGCACACTGCAGCTGTGTAACACAGACCAATGCACACACACAGCAGCTGTGTAACACAGACCAATGCACACACACAGCAGCTGTGTAACACATACCAATGTGCACACAGCAGCTGTGTAACACAGACCAATGCGCACACTGCAGCTGTGTAACACAGACCAATGCGCACACAGCAGCTGTGTAACACAGACCAATGCACACACACTGCAGCTGTGTAACACAGGCCAATGCACATACAGCAGCTGTGTAACACAGACAAATGCACACACACAGCAGCTGTGTAACACAGACCAATGTGCACACTGCAGCTGTGTAACACAGACCAATGCGCACACAGCAGCTGTGTAACACAGACCTATGCACACACAGCAGCCGTGTAACACAGACCTATGCACACACAGCAGCCGTGTAACACAGACCTATGCACACACAGCAGCCGTGTAACACAGACCACTGCACACACAGCAGCTGTGTAACACATACCAATGCACACACAGCAGCTGTGTAACACAGACCTATGCACACACAGCAGCTGTGTAACACAGACCTATGCACACACAGCAGCAGTGTAACACAGACCAATGCACACACAGCAGCATGTCCCTGCACCAGTTACAAAGACCTATGCACACACAGCAGCTGTGTAACACAGACCAATGCACACACAGCAGCTGTGTAACACAGACCTATGCACACACAGCAGCTGTGTAACACATACCAATGCACACACACAGCAGCTGTGTAACACAGACAAATGCACACACACTGCAGCTGTGTAACACAGACCAATGTGCACACACAGCAGCTGTGTAACACAGACCTATGCGCACACACAGGAGCTGTGTAACACAGACCTATGCACACACACAGCAGCTGTGTAACACAGACCAATGCACACACACAGCAGCTGTGTAACACAGAACAATGCACACACACTGCAGCTGTGTAACACAGACCAATGCGCACACACAGGAGCTGTGTAACACAGACCTATGCACACACACAGCAGCTGTGTAACACAGACCAATGCACACACAGCAGCTGTGTAACACAGACCAATGCACACACAGCAGCTGTGTAACACAGACCTATGCACACACACAGCAGCTTTGTAACACAGACCAATGCACACACAGCAGCTGTGTAACACAGACCAATGCACACACACAGCAGCGGTGTAACACATACCAATGCACACACACAGCAGCTGTGTAACACAGACCAATCCACACACACTGCAGCTGTGTAACACAGACCAATGTGCACACACAGCAGCTGTGTAACACAGACCTATGCACACACAGCAGCTGTGTAACACAGACCAATGCACACACACAGCAGCTGTGTAACACAGACAAATGCACACACACAGCAGCTGTGTAACACAGACCTATGCACACACAGCAGCTGTGTAACACAGACCAATGCACACACACAGCAGCTGTGTAACACATACTAATGCACACACACAGCAGCTGTGTAACACAGACCAATGCACACACACAGCAGCTGTGTAACACAGACCAATGCGCACACACAGCAGCTGTGTAACACAGACCAATGCACACACACAGGAGCTGTGTAACACAGACCTATGCACACACACAGCAGCTGTGTAACACAGACCAATGCACACACACAGCAGCTGTGTAACACAGACCAATGCACACACACTGCAGCTGTGTAACACAGACCAATGTGCACACACAGCAGCTGTGTAACACAGACCAATGCGCACACACAGGAGCTGTGTAACACAGACCTATGCACACACACAGCAGCTGTGTAACACAGACCAATGCACACACACAGCATCTGTGTAACACAGACCAATGCACACACAGCAGCTGTGTAACACAGACCAATGCACACACAGCAGCTGTGTAACACAGACCTATGCACACACACAGCAGCTGTGTAACACAGACCTATGCACACACACAGCAGCTGTGTAACACAGACCAATGTACACACACAGCAGCCGTGTAACACAGACATATGCACACACAGCAGCTGTGTAACACAGACCAATGTACACACACAGCAGCTGTGTAACACAGACCAATGCACACACACAGCAGCTGTGTAACTCAGACCTATGCACACACAGCAGCTGTGTAACACAGACCTATGCACACACACAGCAGCCGTGTAACACAGACCAATGTACACACACAGCAGCCGTGTAACACAGACCAATGCAAACACACAGCAGCCGTGTAACACAGACCTATGCACACACAGCAGCTGTGTAACACAGACCAATGTACACACACAGCAGCCGTGTAACACAGACCAATGCACACACACAGCAGCCGTGTAACACAGACCTATGCGCACACAGCAGCTGTGTAACACAGACCTATGCACACACACAGCAGCTGTGTAACACAGACCAATGCACACACAGCAGCTGTGTAACACAGACCAATGCACACACAGCAGCTGTGTAACACAGACCAATGCACACACAGCAGCTGTGTGACACAGACCAATGCACACACAGCAGCTGTGTGACACAGACCAATGCACACACAGCAGCTGTGTAACACAGACCAATGCACACACACAGCAGCTGTGTAACACAGACCAATGCACACACAGCAGCTGTGTAACACAGACCAATGCACACACAGCAGCTGTGTAACACAGACCAATGCACACAAAGCAGCTGTGTAACATAGACCAATGCGCACACACAACAGCTGTGTAACACAGACCAATGCACACACACAGCAGCTGTGTAACACAGACCAATGTGCACACTGCAGCTGTGTAACACAGACCAATGCGCATACTGCAGCTGTGTAACACAGACCAATGCACACACAGCAGCTGTGTAACACAGACCAATGCACACACTGCAGCTGTGTAACACAGACCAATGCACACATACAGCAGCTGTGTAACACAGACCAATGCACACACACAGCAGCTGTGTAACACATACCAATGTGCACACAGCAGCTGTGTAACACAGACCAATGCGCACACTGCAGCTGTGTAACACAGACCAATGCGCACACTGCAGCTGTGTAACACAGACCAATGCACACACACAGCAGCTGTGTAACACAGACCAATGCACACACAGCAGCTGTGTAACACAGACAAATGCACACACACAGTAGCTGTGTAACACAGACCAATGTGCACACTGCAGCTGTGTAACACAGACCAATGCGCACACAGCAGCTGTGTAACACATACCTATGCACACACAGCAGCCGTGTAACACTGACCTATGCACACACAGCAGCCGTGTAACACAGACCTATGCACACACAGCAGCCGTGTAACACAGACCACTGCACACACAGCAGCTGTGTAACACAGACCAATGCACACACAGCAGCTGTGTAACACAGACCAATGCACACACAGCAGCCGTGTAACACAGACCAATGCACACACACAGCAGCTGTGTAACACAGACCTATGCACACACACAGCAGCTGTGTAACAAAGACCTATGCACACAGAGCAGCTGTGTAACACAGACCAATGCACACACAGCAGCTGTGTATCACAGACCTATGCACACACACAGCAGCTGTGTAACACAGGCCTATGCACACACACAGCAGCCGTGTAACACAGACCAATGTACACACACAGCAGCCGTGTAACACAGACCAATGCACACACACAGCAGCTGTGTAACACAGACCTATGCACACACAGCAGCTGTGTAACACAGACCAATGCACACACACAGCAGCTGTGTAACACAGACCTATGCACACACAGCAGCTGTGTAACACAGACCTATGCACACACACAGCAGCTGTGTAACACAGACCAATGTACACACACAGCAGCCGTGTAACACAGACCAATGCACACACACAGCAGCCGTGTAACACAGACCTATGCACACACAGCAGCTGTGTAACACAGACCTATGCACACACACAGCAGCTGTGTAACACAGACCAATGCACACACAGCAGCTGTGTAACACAGACCAATGCACACACAGCAGCCGTGTAACACAAACCAATGCACACACACAGCAGCTGTGTAACACAGACCTATGCACACACAGCAGCAGTGTAACACAGACCAATGTACACACACACCAGCTGTGTAACACAGACCAATGCACACACACTGCAGCTGTGTAACACAGACCTATGCACACACAGCAGCTCTGTAACACAGCCCTATGCACACACACAGCAGCTGTGTAACACAGACCAATGTACACACACAGCAGCCGTGTAACACAGACCAATGCACACACACAGCAGCCGTGTAACACAGACCTATGCACACACAGCAGCTGTGTAACACAGACCTATGCACACACACAGCAGCTGTGTAACACAGACCAATGCACACACAGCAGCTGTGTAACACAGACCAATGCACACACAGCAGCTGTGTTACACAGACCAATGCACACACAGCAGCTGTGTAACACAGACCAATGCACACACAGCAGCTGTGTAACACAGACCAATGCACACACAGCAGCTGTGTGACACAGACCAATGTGCACACTGCAGCTGTGTGACACAGACCAATGCGCATAATGCAGCTGTGTAACACAGACCAATGTACACACAGCAGCTGTGTAACACAGACCAATGCACACACAGCAGCTGTGTAACACAGACCAATGCACACACAGCAGCTGTGTAACACCGACAAATGCACACACACATCAGCTGTGTAACACCGACCAATGCGCACACTGCAGCTGTGTAACACAGACCAATGCGCATACTGCAGCTGTGTAACACAGACCAATGCACACACAGCAGCTGTGTAACACAGACCAATGCACACACAGCAGCTGTGTAACACAGACAAATGCACACACACATCAGCTGTGTAACACAGACCAATGCGCACACTGCAGCTGTGTAACACAGACCAATGCACACACACAGCAGCTGTGTAACACAGACCAATGCACACACACAGCAGCTGTGTAACACATACCAATGTGCACACAGCAGCTGTGTAACACAGACCAATGTGCACACTGCAGCTGTGTAACACAGACCAATGCGCACACTGCAGCTGTGTAACACAGACCAATGCACACACACAGCAGCTGTGTAACACAGACAAATGCACACACACAGCAGCTGTGTAACACAGACCAATGTGCACACTGCAGCTGTGTAACACAGACCAATGCGCACACAGCAGCTGTGTAACACAGACCTATGCACACACAGCAGCCGTGTAACACAGACCTATGCACACACAGCAGCCGTGTAACACAGACCTATGCACACACAGCAGCCGTGTAACACAGACCACTGCACACACAGCAGCTGTGTAACACAGACAAATGCACACACAGCAGCTGTGTAACACAGACCTATGCACACACAGCAGCTGTGTAACACAGACCTATGCACACACAGCAGCAGTGTAACACAGACCAATGCACACACAGCAGCATGTCCCTGCACCAGTTACACAGACCTATGCACACACAGCAGCTGTGTAACACAGACCAATGCACACACAGCAGCCGTGTAACACAGACCAATGCACACACACAGCAGCTGTGTAACACAGACCAATGCACACACACACACTGCAGCTGTGTAACACAGACCAATGTGCACACACAGCAGCTGTGTAACACAGACCAATGCTCACACACAGCAGCTGTGTAACACAGACCTATGCACACACACAGCAGCTGTGTAACACAGACCAATGCACACACAGCAGCTGTGTAACACAGACTAATGCACATACAGCAGCTGTGTAACACAGACTTATGCACACACACAGCAGCTGTGTAACACAGACCTATGCACACACACAGCAGCCGTGTAACAAAGACCAATGTACACACACAGCAGCCGTGTAACACAGACCAATGCACACACACAGCAGCTGTGTAACACAGACCTATGCACACACAGCAGCTGTGTAACACAGACCTATGCACACACACAGCAGCTGTGTAACACAGACCAATGCACACACACAGCAGCCGTGTAACACAGACCAATGCACACACACAGCAGCTGTGTAACACAGACCTATGCACACACAGCAGCTGTGTAACACAGACCAATGCACACACACACAGCAGCTGTGTAACACAGACCAATGCACACACACAGCAGCTGTGTAACACAGACCTATGCACACACAGCAGCTGTGTAACACAGACCTATGCACACACACAGCAGCTGTGTAACACAGACCAATGTACACACACAGCAGCCGTGTAACACAGACCAATGCACACACACAGCAGCCGTGTAACACAGACCTATGCACACACAGCAGCTGTGTAACACAGACCTATGCACACACACAGCAGCTGTGTATCACAGACCAATGCACACACAGCAGCTGTGTAACACAGACCAATGCACACACAGCAGCCGTGTAACACAGACCAACACACACACACAGCAGCTGTGTAACACAGACCTATGCACACACAGCAGCTGTGTAACACAGACCAATGTACACACACAGCAGCTGTGTAACACAGACCAATGCACACACACAGCAGCTGTGTAACACAGACCTATGCACACACAGCAGCTGTGTAACACAGACCTATGCACACACACAGCAGCCGTGTAACACAGACCAATGTACACACACAGCAGCCGTGTAACACAGACCAATGCACACACACAGCAGCCGTGTAACACAGACCTATGCACACACCGCAGCTGTATAACACAGACCTATGCACACACACAGCAGCTGTGTAACACAGACCTATGCACACACACAGCAGCTGTGTAACACAGACCAATGCACACACAGCAGCCGTGTAACACAGACCAATGCACACACTGCAGCCGTGTAACACAGACCAATACACACACACAGCAGCTGTGTAACACAGACCTATGCACACACAGCAGCTGTGTAACACAGACCAATGTACACACACAGCAGCTGTGTATCACAGACCAATGCACACACACAGCAGCTGTGTAACACAGACCTATGCACACACAGCAGCTGTGTAACACAGACCTATGCACACACACAGCAGCCGTGTAACACAGACCAATGCACACACACAGCAGCCGTGTAACACAGACCTATGCACACACAGCAGCCGTGTAACACAGACCTATGCACACACACAGCAGCTGTGTAACACAGACCAATGCACACACAGCAGCAGTGTAACACAGACCAATGCACACACAGCAGCTGTGTAACACAGACCAATGCACACACAGCAGCTGTGTAACACAGACCAATGCACACACAGCAGCTGTGTGACACAGACCAATGCACACACAGCAGCTGTGTGACACAGACCAATGCACACACAGCAGCTGTGTGACACAGACCAATGCACACACACAGCAGCTGTGTAACACAGACCAATGCACACACACAGCAGCTGTGTAACACAGACCTATGCACACACAGCAGCTGTGTAACACAGACCTATGCACACACACAGCAGCCGTGTAACACAGACCAATGCACACACACAGCAGCCGTGTAACACAGACCTATGCACACACAGCAGCCGTGTAACACAGACCTATGCACACACACAGCAGCTGTGTAACACAGACCAATGCACACACAGCAGCAGTGTAACACAGACCAATGCACACACAGCAGCTGTGTAACACAGACCAATGCACACACAGCAGCTGTGTAACACAGACCAATGCACACACAGCAGCTGTGTGACACAGACCAATGCACACACAGCAGCTGTGTGACACAGACCAATGCACACACAGCAGCTGTGTAACACAGACCAATGCACACACACAGCAGCTGTGTAACACAGACCAATGCACACACAGCAGCTGTGTAACACAGACCAATGCACACACAGCAGCTGTGTAACATAGACCAATGCACGCACACAGCAGCTGTGTAACACAGACCAATGTGCACACTGCAGCTGTGTAACACAGACAATGCGCACACTGCAGCTGTGTAACACAGACCAATGCACACACACAGCAGCTGTGTAACACAGACCTATGCACACACAGCAGCTGTGTAACACAGACCTATGCACACACACAGCAGCCGTGTAACACAGACCAATGCACACACACAGCAGCCGTGTAACACAGACCTATGCACACACAGCAGCCGTGTAACACAGACCTATGCACACACACAGCAGCTGTGTAACACAGACCAATGCACACACAGCAGCAGTGTAACACAGACCAATGCACACACAGCAGCTGTGTAACACAGACCAATGCACACACAGCAGCAGTGTAACACAGACCAATGCACACACAGCAGCTGTGTAACACAGACCAATGCACACACAGCAGCTGTGTAACACAGACCAATGCACACACAGCAGCTGTGTGACACAGACCAATGCACACACAGCAGCTGTGTGACACAGACCAATGCACACACAGCAGCTGTGTAACACAGACCAATGCACACACACAGCAGCTGTGTAACACAGACCAATGCACACACAGCAGCTGTGTAACACAGACCAATGCACACACAGCAGCTGTGTAACATAGACCAATGCACGCACACAGCAGCTGTGTAACACAGACCAATGTGCACACTGCAGCTGTGTAACACAGACAATGCGCACACTGCAGCTGTGTAACACAGACCAATGCACACACACAGCAGCTGTGTAACACAGACCTATGCACACACAGCAGCTGTGTAACACAGACATATGCACACACACAGCAGCCGTGTAACACAGACCAATGCACACACACAGCAGCCGTGTAACACAGACCTATGCACACACAGCAGCCGTGTAACACAGACCTATGCACACACACAGCAGCTGTGTAACACAGACCAATGCACACACAGCAGCAGTGTAACACAGACCAATGCACACACAGCAGCTGTGTAACACAGACCAATGCACACACAGCAGCTGTGTAACACAGACCAATGCACACACAGCAGCTGTGTGACACAGACCAATGCACACACAGCAGCTGTGTGACACAGACCAATGCACACACAGCAGCTGTGTAACACAGACCAATGCACACACACAGCAGCTGTGTAACACAGACCAATGCACACACAGCAGCTGTGTAACACAGACCAATGCACACACAGCAGCTGTGTAACATAGACCAATGCACGCACACAGCAGCTGTGTAACACAGACCAATGTGCACACTGCAGCTGTGTAACACAGACAATGCGCACACTGCAGCTGTGTAACACAGACCAATGCACACACACAGCAGCTGTGTAACACAGGCCTATGCACACACACAGCAGCTGTGTAACACAGACCAATGCGCACACTGCAGCTGTGTAACACAGACCAATGCACACACACAGCAGCTGTGTAACACAGACCACTGCACACACACAGCAGCTGTGTAACACATACCAATGTGCACACAGCAGCTGTGTAACACAGACCAATGTGCACACTGCAGCTGTGTAACACAGACCAATGCGCACACTGCAGCTGTGTAACACAGACCAATGCACACACACAGCAGCTGTGTAACACAGACAAATGCACACACACAGCAGCTGTGTAACACAGACCAATGTGCACACTGCAGCTGTGTAACACAGACCAATGCGCACACAGCAGCTGTGTAACACAGACCTATGCACACACAGCAGCCGTGTAACACAGACCTATGCACACACAGCAGCCGTGTAACACAGACCTATGCACACACAGCAGCCGTGTAACACAGACCACTGCACACACAGCAGCTGTGTAACACAGACCAATGCACACACAGCAGCTGTGTAACACAGACCTATGCACACACAGCAGCTGTGTAACACAGACCTATGCACACACAGCAGCAGTGTAACACAGACCAATGCACACACAGCAGCATGTCCCTGCACCAGTTACACAGACCTATGCACACACAGCAGCCGTGTAACACAGACCAATGCACACACAGCAGCCGTGTAACACAGACCAATGCACACACACAGCAGCTGTGTAACACAGACCAATGCACACACACACTGCAGCTGTGTAACACAGACCAATGTGCACACACAGCAGCTGTGTAACACAGACCAATGCTCACACACAGCAGCTGTGTAACACAGACCAATGCACACACAGCAGCCGTGTAACACAGACCAATGCGCACACACAGCAGCTGTGTAACACAGACCAATGCACACACACACTGCAGCTGTGTAACACAGACCAATGTGCACACACAGCAGCTGTGTAACACAGACCAATGCTCACACACAGCAGCTGTGTAACACAGACCTATGCACACACACAGCAGCTGTGTAACACAGACCAATGCACACACAGCAGCTGTGTAACACAGACTAATGCACATACAGCAGCTGTGTAATACAGACCTATGCACACACACAGCAGCTGTGTAACACAGACCTATGCACACACACAGCAGCCGTGTAACAAAGACCAATGTACACACACAGCAGCCGTGTAACACAGACCAATGCACACACACAGCAGCTGTGTAACACAGACCTATGCACACACAGCAGCTGTGTAACACAGACCTATGCACACACACAGCAGCTGTGTAACACAGACCAATGCACACACACAGCAGCCGTGTAACACAGACCAATGCACACACACAGCAGCTGTGTAACACAGACCTATGCACACACAGCAGCTGTGTAACACAGACCTATGCACACACACAGCAGCTGTGTAACACAGACCAATGCACACACACAGCAGCTGTGTAACACAGACCTATGCACACACAGCAGCTGTGTAACACAGACCTATGCACACACACAGCAGCTGTGTAACACAGACCAATGTACACACACAGCAGCCGTGTAACACAGACCAATGCACACACACAGCAGCCGTGTAACACAGACCTATGCACACACAGCAGCTGTGTAACACAGACCTATGCACACACACAGCAGCTGTGTATCACAGACCAATGCACACACAGCAGCTGTGTAACACAGACCAATGCACACACAGCAGCCGTGTAACACAGACCAACACACACACACAGCAGCTGTGTAACACAGACCTATGCACACACAGCAGCTGTGTAACACAGACCAATGTACACACACAGCAGCTGTGTAACACAGACCAATGCACACACACAGCAGCTGTGTAACACAGACCTATGCACACACAGCAGCTGTGTAACACAGACCTATGCACACACACAGCAGCCGTGTAACACAGACCAATGTACACACACAGCAGCCGTGTAACACAGACCAATGCACACACACAGCAGCCGTGTAACACAGACCTATGCACACACCGCAGCTGTGTAACACAGACCTATGCACACACACAGCAGCTGTGTAACACAGACCTATGCACATACACAGCAGCTGTGTAACACAGACCAATGCACACACAGCAGCCGTGTAACACAGACCAATGCACACACTGCAGCCGTGTAACACAGACCAATGCACACACACAGCAGCTGTGTAACACAGACCTATGCACACACAGCAGCTGTGTAACACAGACCAATGTACACACACAGCAGCTGTGTAACACAGACCAATGCACACACACAGCAGCTGTGTAACACAGACCTATGCACACACAGCAGCTGTGTAACACAGACCTATGCACACACACAGCAGCCGTGTAACACAGACCAATGCACACACACAGCAGCCGTGTAACACAGACCTATGCACACACAGCAGCCGTGTAACACAGACCTATGCACACACACAGCAGCTGTGTAACACAGACCAATGCACACACAGCAGCAGTGTAACACAGACCAATGCACACACAGCAGCTGTGTAACACAGACCAATGCACACACAGCAGCTGTGTAACACAGACCAATGCACACACAGCAGCTGTGTGACACAGACCAATGCACACACAGCAGCTGTGTGACACAGACCAATGCACACACAGCAGCTGTGTAACACAGACCAATGCACACACACAGCAGCTGTGTAACACAGACCAATGCACACACAGCAGCTGTGTAACACAGACCAATGCACACACAGCAGCTGTGTAACACAGACCAATGCACACACAGCAGCTGTGTAACATAGACCAATGCACGCACACAGCAGCTGTGTAACACAGACCAATGTGCACACTGCAGCTGTGTAACACAGACCAATGCGCACACTGCAGCTGTGTAGCACAGACCAATGCACACACAGCAGCTGTGTAACACAGACCAATGCACACACAGCAGCTGTGTAACACAGACAAATGCACACACACAGCAGCTGTGTAACACAGACCAATGCGCACACTGCAGCTGTGTAACACAGACCAATGCACACACACAGCAGCTGTGTAACACAGACCAATGCACACACACAGCAGCTGTGTAACACATACCAATGTGCACACAGCAGCTGTGTAACACAGACCAATGCACACACACAGCAGCTGTGTAACACAGACCAATGCGCAGACTGCAGCTGTGTAACACAGACCAATGCACACACACAGCAGCTGTGTAACACAGACCAATGCACACACACAGCAGCTGTGTAACACATACCAATGTGCACACAGCAGCTGTGTAACACAGACCAATGCACACACAGCAGCTGTGTAACACATACCAATGTGCACACAGCAGCTGTGTAACACAGACCAATTTGCACACTGCAGCTGTGTAACACAGACCAATGCACACACACAGCAGCTGTGTAACACAGACCAATGCACATACAGCATCTGTGTAACACAGACAAATGCACACACACAGCAGCTGTGTAACACAAACCAATGTGCACACAGCAGCTGTGTAACACAGACCAATGCGCACACTGCAGCTGTGTAACACAGACCAATGCACACACAGCAACTGTGTAACACAGACCAATGTGCACACACAGAGCAACCGTGTAACACAGACCAATGTGCACACAAAGCAGCCGTGTAACACAGACCAATGTACACACACAGCAGCCGTGTAACACTGACCAATGTACACACACAGCAGTCGTGTAACACAGACCAATATGCACACACAGCAGCCGTGTAACACTGACCAATGTGCACACACAGCAGCCGTGTAACACTGACCAATGTGCACACACAGCAGACGTGTAACACTGACCAATGTGCAGCAGCATCATGTCCACACACCAGCTGAATAACACTCACATGTCTAAGCGGAATAGGACAATTCACTGCGGCTGTTTTGCCGCCACCTGCATTTTCTGAGTGTCCCGGATTCCCCTGTATTACCTCCCTGATCCCCAGGAATTTTACCTTTATAATAACGTTAGGGGTTAGGGTTCCCCTGCATTACCTTAATATTAGAGGTTAGGATTCCCTGCATTACCTTAATATTAGAGGTTAGGATCCCCCATGCATTACCTTAATATTAGAGGTTAGGATTCCCCTGCATTACCTTAATATTAGAGGTTAGGATTCCCCTGCATTACCTTAATATTAGAGGTTAGGATCCCCTGCATTACCTTAATATTAGAGGTTAGGATGTCCCATGCATTACCTTAATATTAGAGGTTAGGATTCCCTGCATTACCTTAATATTAGAGGTTAGGATCCCCTGCATTACCTTAATATTAGAGGTTAGGATGTCCCATGCATTACCTTAATATTAGAGGTTAGGATCCCCTGCATTACCTTAATATTAGAGGTTAGGATGTCCCATGCATTACCTTAATATTAGAGGTTAGGATCCCCTGCATTACCTTAATATTAGAGGTTAGGATGTCCCATGCATTACCTTAATATTAGAGGTTAGGATCCCCTGCATTACCTTAATATTAGAGGTTAGGATTCCCCTGCATTCTCCCAGGTCCATCTGCATTACTTTAATAAACATAAACATGTCCGTATATGAAGTGGTTCAAACATGATGGTAACAAGGGGGACAGAGCAGCACTATTTGTTCTTACAAACCCAATGTACCACTACTTCATCAATACTAGACAATAAAGACAAAAAACAACAGCGCAAAACCGCAATGGTGAAGTATATCAAAATAAGTTTAATGCATAAAAGGTGAGTATTCTGCGTACATTTGATAAATAGGTCATAGGCATATAGTGTATAATTACACAGCAGGTTACCACAAGACCGAACTGCGGCAGATGGAATAGGCCCTCTGGTGATTGGAATCGTGACGTCAGCTCCGCGACCCATGCAGGGCGCGCTGTGAACTCCGTCTTCCTCTTGGGCCAGATCACCTCAACGGAAACTCCCTCTCAGGGACGGAAGTATCACGGTTCCAGGGTTCAACGTAGCGTCGCCGCTCGATGATGGTCACGTGATGGAAAATCCTTTGCGCATGCGTGAAGCGCAATATTAGTCCCAATAACACAGGGCTCAAATGAAGCCTTTCAATGGCACTTAAGCTAACGGCAATGTCCCGGTGTGGGTAAGCAAAGTGCAAACCAATGAATCAATATGCAGAAAAGGAGCACAATTAGCATAATAGGCTGGATAGGCAATAATACACTTAAAATAATCCTACGCGTTTTGTAGCTGTAAACGCTACTTCATCAGGGAATAAATCAGCACCAGTGGTTAGAGACACTAAATACACCCTCAGCCTCTCGTATTGGCTAGCCAATAAAGTGTGGACAGCCAATCAAGTCAGCAGCGGCGGCAGCGGCAATCGTGTCAGCTGAATACTAATGCTGATAATTCCACATTTAAACATCAATTAACAATTTTTTATTAAAATACATATAGACATATAAATTTGTTAAAATAGATTGAACCTAAAATAAAAGAGAAAATAATTAATTACTAATAAAAGTGTACAATAAGCTAGTAAGTAGAGAGAACTGGTAAGAACAATATAAATTCTCATTTCAATACAGAGCCCAGACATCTATGTCCTCATTTAACCCTTTAGGGGACATAGGGCTCTATGCAGTAAGCTCCGAAAAAGTGATCTCGGCAAGTGTTCACTATCGGCATGATGTTGCCGATTTTCCCTCACCGTATGCAATAAGTGCCGAATCCCTTCCGAATCAAGCCAAAAACATTTGTTCCCACTCTGGCAATGATTTTCCGATCACACACAGGTGTATTGGCGTGCATGGCGAGGTGGTGTTAGGTTCGCCAATGAAACTTCTTGCTGAATCTGCTGAAGCAAGCATGTTTTTGATTGAGCGGCCCATTTAAAGGCAGCGTGTATTTTTATTCATTCTCTGTGTTGTTGGGAGAGAGAGAGAGACACACAGAGCTGGGCAATTTGCATATTTCAGATTGACAGAGAGAGTTGCTGTGTATTGTGATCGGTTTGTCCTGTGTTGTTTTGTTAACATCTTTGTGTTGTGTTCAGTTTGTAAGTGTTCAGTGCGATTGTGTTTACATTTCTTTTCTGTTCTTTGTGAGTGCTATAGGTATGGCCGAAAGGCGTGGGAAAAATGATGCTGGTGTGAGTGGTACTGGTAGTCATGTGAGTACGCGTCTGAGTGAACATAGGATTCAGGGGAGTGCTGTTGCTGCGAGTGCGACTGGTGTTGCTGGGAGTGCGAGTGGTGTTGCTGTGAGTGCGAGTGCTGCTGGTGGCTCTGTTGCTGGTGCTGGTGGGGTGTCTGTTGCTGGTGCTGGTGGGGTGTCTGTTGCTGGTGCTGCTGGGGTGTCTGTTGCTGGTGCTGCTGGGGTGTCTGTAGCTGGTGCTGCTGGGGTGTCTGTTGCTGGTGCTGCTGGGGTGTCTGTTGCTGGTGCTGCTGGGGTGTCTGGTGGTGGGGTGGTTGGTGGTGGGCTGCTTTTGGAGTCTCTTCCATTGGAAGAAGGAGAGTCCAGTCAGCAGCAGCAAAGCTCTGTGGCTGCACGTGGTCGGAAGAAACGTGTGGAGCGGCCATGTAATCCTCGTTTCAATAATGATTAAAACAGAGTTCTTGTCACAGGGATTTTGGAGCACTATGACTGGGCATTTATTAGGTAAGTCAATCTTTGCATTGATTGTTCAAAGACATTTTATCCTATCTCATGTGACATGTGTTAATATCAAACTATTAATCTCTAATATCTATCAATTAAAGTTAATTATTACACACATAATCCTTCATGCTTTATAACGACCATAACAATCAGTCCAAAAAGTTTGCCAAAGTTCATACAATATTCATGCAAGCTTCCTTAGATTTGTATGTTTCCACGTAAATGCTCATGTGCTACACATATTCAACCTAAACCAGCATGTTTGGTATCTCTTGGAACAGGTATCATTTTTGTAAAATGTTCGTCTTTCTATTAATTAGTAAGGTCATATATTTTTTATGTATTTCAAGGGCGGACAAGTTCAGCCTCAAAAAAATTAATGTGAGACCAAATAACAATGTCTGCGTGTGGGAATCATGTCAGGGACCGCACGAATTGTCGGAAGAGATTTGATGATATCAAGGCGAATTTAAAGAAAAAAATCAAGCACAACGGATGCATGCTTCTGCCACTGGAGGTGGGCCGCCAGCACAAGCTCTAATCTTAACTCCATTGGAGGCAGAGTGCGTTGAAAAATTTCATTCTGTCGTCGTGGAGGGTTTGCCAGGGGACAGAGATTATCGGAATTTATTCAGCTCATTTCCACCAGGTGACAAATGTTACTGTACTACGCGTGTCCTATGTTACAGTTCTTATCTATATTTCCGGTGCAACTTATAGTTTCTTCAAATATAAGCATACCTACATATATCTGATATATGTCTCTCTCTCCCTCTCCCTCTCTCTCTCTCTCTCTTCTCTTTCTCTCTTTCTCTCTCTCTCTCTCCTCTCATCTCTCTCTCTCTCTCTTCTCTCTCTCTCCTCTCTCTCTCTCTCTCTCTCTTTCTCTCTCTCTCTCTCTCTTCTCTCTCTCTCTCTCTCTCTCTCTCTCTCTCTCTCTCTCTCTTCTCTCTCTCTCTCTCTCTCTCTCTATATATATATATATTATATATATATATATATATATATATATATATATATATATATATATATATATATACAGAGGCGACACGTTTTATTTGAACTCGGCTAGTTCCGCAAGCCGGGAGATGTCCCGGCTTGCTAGCCGAATCCCCTCGGCGTGCCGCGCGGTCACCGATGCGCGGGTCACGCTTCATCGGGTGCCTGCGCCCCCTGCGCGCGTGCCCAGGGCTCTCCGAGGGAGCCCTGGTGTCCGCGATGTGGGGGACGGCGGTGGGGGGATCCGGGGGACCCGGCGGACCCGGAGAGGGGAGGGGGAAGCCCCGATCGGAGGGCCGCTCCTCCGAGGCTTCGGCGCGCGCCCGGTTACTGTCGTGGCCGAGACCAGGTAAATGCTCAAATAAACTTGGCCGCGACAGTATATATATATATATAGTATATATATATATATACAGTGGTTGACAAATCACCAAAAAATCTACTCGCCACACAAAAAAATCTACTCGCCACCTAGTACCAAACATGTGCTGCTTGAGCCAATATTTACTCGCCCGGGGGTTAAATCCACTCGCCCGGGGGCGAGCAAATGTATAGGTTTGTCGAACACTGTAATATATATATATATATATATATATGTGTGTATATATTTATATATAGTTGTCCAAAAAAGAGAAAAAAAACAATTATTTATATATATAGATATATAATATATATATACTATATATATTAGAGAAAAAGAGAAAAGAAGCGCCCGATCCTTGTGTAAAATCAGATGAACAAAGTTTTAATATCTCATGGACAAGACAAATGCACACTTACAATTTGTCTGATAAAATAAAGCATGTTATGGGACCTGCCCATGCACCAACTGAGGACTCCTCGGTCTCTTCTCATCTATCAGGGCTGCAGCAATTTAGGTATAGTGTGTGAAGGGCGCTGTCTATATTTTCTGTCACATATATATATATATATATATATATATATATATTTTTTTTTAATATCTATGTGTGTTTGGAAATATGTATTGGCTCAGCTATCGTGACTTACATCATTATGAGTCAACATACACCACTTGACCTGCATGAAGGGATTCTGTGTAATGATCTTCCAAATAACACACACTGCAACCTTCTAGTTTACAAAGCATTCAACATCTTTCCCTATAGTTGAAAGCTGAATGCATGTTCGAATCTTTTTACAAACAATGGGTTAACATGCATAACCACAAAGCACACCCGCAGTCATTCTCTCACAGTAATGTTTAACATCACTGTGTTGTTCGTTATACTGTGTCTGTGCACACAAATGCATAATTCACTTTTTCATGTATGTGTCGATCCATATATATATATATTTGTGATAATCTATGTTACACCTATAAACAGGCCGTTACTGCGTAATAAAGTCTTGCATGGAATATTGTCAATTGAAAGGCGAACATGAATAATTTTCACTAACAAATTCCATTATGTATTATGAAAGCTCTTTTTTCTCTTCATGTAGTATAATGTGAGCATAAATAGGAACATGTACCATATGGTATTTAATTGTGTTCATATGTAGCTCACTTCTTATTTGTATTTCGCTCATGTACCGGTGTGTGAAACCAGCTGCAATTAATATGTAATCACAGCATAGAAGTGAACAGAGGGGTGGTGTCGGGCAGAGAGCCAGATCACAGGGTCATGGTAGGGTCAAGTCTTGTGGGAGGGCTTACAGGTGGGAGAAGCAGCTAAGAGGTCATGGTGGTGTCAAGTGCTGGGGGAGGGACTACAGTTGTTAGAAGCTGACAAGGTGAACACAAGTTCATCACATTCATTAGAAATGGTAATTATCTTACTACTTTCAAGCACCAGTCCACGATATTTTACAACGTACGTTAGTCATTCGTTCAGTTATATATTATTGTAACGTTATAGATACGCCACCTTCTCACACCAGTACCATCTGTGAGCGACACACTGCATGTGTTGCTGAGTGTCAGCCACATTGAGCGCTACACCTGCTTCTCTTAAATGTTCAGACAGATCACTAAAAACATTCATACACATTTCCACAATTAGGTACTGAATTATAAGCAGAGTCAACTTTGCTTTCATGGTAGTGATGTTCATTTGCCATGCAAAATAAATGCCTTTCACATGTAATGAACTTCTCATCAGTTATTGACACCTTCTGTACCGGTATCATCCTGAAGTGGGGAATGAAGAAGTGATGACTCTGGAGAAAAAGTAGCAGCATGTAAAGATCCATCCTCTGATGGGGTAAAGTGGAATTGTTGTTCTCTTGCTGTACTCCGAAACTGATTTGCTTGGCTTACATTCAAAACTAGTGCTTGTAATGTCCTGTTTACATTTTGGATTTCTTTAGGAACTTGGATGATGACATTTTTAATTTGTGACATTTCTGATATTGACCTTTCATGCATCCTTTCATGCAGTGACATCATCCTTTCAAGCATTGACATCATTTCTGAATGGCGACGATTTTCTTCACCCAAGATTCGTTCTTCAGAAGCTGCAATAGCTGAGTAGGTGTCACGAGCAGGAGGACTTGAATGCTGGGTTAATCCAGGAGTGTCAACATCTTCATGGTCACTTGAAAGAATTTGTCCTTGAGCGGCAACATCTGGTTCTACAAATAAATAAAGACATTATGAACTGACATGGAACTGTCATTTTTTTAGACTATAATGATAGTTCTCATAGTGGAACACATAACATGTTTCCTTAATTAATTATTTGTGTCCAATTAAAAGATGATGCTTGAAGCAACAATGAAGTTTCGACTCAGTGTGAAAGAAGAATGAATTAAAGTTTGTTGTAACATCACAACTACTAGCTGATACTTGAAAACAGACACAATACATGTTGTGTCATGAAACACTACATCTTATGCTTTCAACTTAGACTGTACACTTGAAGAGAGAAGAAATGGCAGGACTTTCCACATTGCACAGCCATCCACGTAAATCATACAAATGTTTAATTTATGAAGCAATCGAGTCAACGCCACAGAAAAAGGCTACTGTGGGGGAACTCTATGACTTGATCCAAAACAAATATCCATACTACCAAGAAACAGCCAATCAAAGAAATTTAAAACTTCTGTACGTTTCACTTTATCCACAAATGAATGTTTTGAGCGTGTCCCTCATCGTCAAGCTCAACGATACGGCTGCTGGCAGGTTGCTGCATCATTTAAACTTACCATGGAACATGGAACATATCTGCTGTTAAATAGCATATTTTTGCCTAATGCCAGTTACATAGAAGCCTCACAGACTGTTGCGTTTGCTGATATACCTGCACCGTCCATTCCTCTCGACGAGATGCAAGATGGACATAACTACTATGATATGTCTCCAAACTTATATGGCCTATAAGAATGTGGAGGTGAAAACAACCAACAACTGTACGTACCTCCGGATGTCTTGTTTCAAGAAGCCACTGCAGATCCATATGACGGCCTCACGGAGATGTGTCTGAATCAGGATTCAACGGTTGGCTCAACCATGGATGATACTGTTGTGCCTTC